>NW_026943858.1:0-132402 GCF_035594765.1 Anolis carolinensis
AAAGAGAAACTCCACCTTCTGATCTCTGCTTAAGCAATTGTTTGAGAGGTATGGAACCATAGTCTCTAGCAGTCCCAGTTTTTCAGGGGAAGTTCCAGTTAGTCCTCTGCCAGCCCATTTTTAGCTGCATTAAAATGTCCCATTCCCCTCTTCCCCCTTTTTGTCTCAGTTAACTACTCATAGTTTGGGTGATCTTCTCCGTTAATAACATTTGCCATTTCCCCATGCTCTGTTGTTGCTTGGCCAGACTTGTCTTTGTTTTCATCTGTGAAAGGTTGAAGGCTCTTCGTTGCAGATTCTTGGGTAGCACTGGAATTACACAGCACCAAGATGGTGTCTGGCTCCTTACTTTTGTGTATGCTTTGCTTTTGGGCTCTACTGAGAATGCTACTATGGCTTATGACTCGTATAAAACTGGAAGAGTAATTGATAAAATGAAATCGTAAATTTAATTAAGGGCTCTGGATTGTGACTGGGCTACCTACTCCACTAATATTTTATTTATTATTTTTTTATTTATTTTATTACATCATTTCTACCCCGCCCTTCTCACCCATCAGGGGACTCAGGGCGGCTTACAATATACATCGGAAACACAGTTAAAAATCATCCAAGATTAAAAATTACAATAAAAATTAAAATATAAATTAAAAACCAGCATAATTATACATCTAAATATACATTTCAGGCGCATTTTTCATGTCCAGGTGGGGGTCTGTCAATGAGTCATATATTCATATTGCAATTCTGCTGTTACTCATGCTCAAATGCCTGCTCCCATAACCACGTTTTTGTTCTTTTTCGGAAGGACAGGAGGGAGGGAGCTTCCCTAATTTCGTTTGGGAGGGCTTCCATAGGCGGGGGGCCACCACTGAAATAGTGATGGTTAAGTAGCCCCAACATATGGGGCTGGGCTGTGGTGCAGGCTGTTGAGCAGCCTGCTGCAATAAATCACTCTGACCATGAGGTCATGAGTTCGAGGCCAGCCCGTGGCGGGGTGAGCACCCGTCAATAAAAAATAATAAATAAATAAATAATAGCCCCTGCTCGTTGCTGACCTAGCAACCCGAAAGATAATTGCATCTATAAAGTAGGAAATAAGGTACCACTTATAAAAGTGGGGAGACAAGTGTAACTAATTTACGACCTGGAATGAGGAAGTGCCGTCAGAGTGGATGATGAAGCAGCTGCTCCCCTCTGTGGCCAGAATCGAACATCCCCTCAGGAGAAGGTTAAATTGCCTCTGCGTCTGTTTGTCTCTGTCTTGGTTTGATGTGTTTATGGGCATTGAATGTTTGCCCTATGTGTGTATAATGTGATCCGCCCTGAGTCCCCTTCGGGGTGAGAAGGGCGGAATATAAATACTGTAAATAAATAAATAAATAATACTGTATTATACATATTACACAAGCCTTCATATTGCTTGGACACTTTAATTCTTTGACCCATTAGCCATACAGACATCATTGTCTCCATCCAATAGGATCGTAAGAATAATGTAACATGAACACTTCTGGATCAGGCCTCGAGTTTAATATTCTTTATCCCATTACTCTGGAAAGTCCTCAAAAAGGGTAATAAGTACATTCATCTAGGGATGGGTAATGTTTCTGGTCTGTAGAGTGAAGTTTAATAGGGCTATGAATTGAAAGCACACAACAACAACATCAATAAAATTATTTATTGATAGATTGAATGATCCAGTTTTTCCATTCTAAAAATGAGAATTTTACCAACACAGTTATCAGTAAGTTCTTTTTTCCCAAAAGCCACTACATGCAACAGCTCTGATGGCAACATAAAAAAACCACAATTCATCATTCCAATAACATCAATGCTCAAAAATATGCTTTATAGCTCTGATATGATCACAGTAAAAAGACAATGTTAAAAAGTAAGCTGGGGAGAAAGCTGAAAGCAGGATGGTAAAACTCTGGTGTTTTAAAAACTTCTGAAAAAGTGGGAACAGAGTATTTCAGTCTGAATTGTGAAACTGCAAACTGTTCAGCTCTGTTGTTCTCACAGATGCAACGTCTTTAGCCTTCTCTGTCAAAGAGTATTGGTGCTTTGTCAAACTGCAAATCCCAGGATTTCATAGCATTGAACCATACACATTAAAGTAGGGGTCAAATTACATTAATTCCACACAGTAGATACACTGTAGATATGGTGTTAATTTTCTTGTTTACTTGCAGCTTGTATTTGCTTGAACCGTAATTCCTTAGCATACATATTTCCCTGTCATAATTATGACTGCAGTCTAGGTAATGAGTATAATTAATCAATTTAAAGCCCCGAGCTGGAAATTCTACTTGTGGCAATCACTAACACTTATGGTGAAACTCAGGATAATTAATAGTGGTATGAAGAGCAAAGGAAAACCCCTTATCTATGCAAATCCACAAGTTAATGTCCCGAATTACTGGCAATTGGATTATCCATTGAGTAAGGTGTGGAGTGCAGGCAGGAAAAATGCCTTGGTTTATTCAAAATATGACATTACAGTATATCCTGTTTCCCGAAAATAAGACATCCCCAGAAAATAAGACCTAGTAGAGATTTTGCTGAATTGCTAAATATAAGACCTCCCCCGAAAGTAAGACCTAGCAAAGTTTTTGTTCGTCAGCATGCCTGCTGAACAGAACACCTGAGCATGCAGGATTGGTAAATGTATGTACCATAGATTGTTGTACATAGAAATAATGGTAGTAACAAGAAAGTCTTGATAGGATTCACAGTTTGTCTAGTTATGCTGGTTTATGATGACAACTACTGTACAGTATATAATAAATGTGAATTCTTCTTCATGGAAAAATAAGACATCCCCTAAAAATAAGACCTAGCACATCTTTGGGAGCAAAAATTAATATAAGACACTGTCTTATTTTCAGGGAAACACGGTAGTACCAGCGTTATAATATCTGTAGGACTGATTTAATTTACTTAGTAAAGGTAAAGGTGCAGATTCTGCAGCACCCTGAGAGTTAACCATTAGCAGAGTTTGTAGCCAGCTCAGCAAAGTCTTTGCTGCTGAAAGCTTGCAAAGTGCCCTTTTGTTCTGGAGACCGCCCCTTTTTCCTGGGGATGAAATCTCTATTTTGAGAAGCCTTTTGCCTTCTAGACAGAAGAGAAAAGAGCTCAGATGTGCTTGTGTGGTCAAGCCAGGCCAGCTCAGACAAGCCATTGTAAGCACTGACCTCTTGCCTATAAAACTGGTGCTGAGTTCAGATAGGGGAAGACCTGCTCTTTCCAAGATAGTAACTCAGCACTGGGGCAAAGAATATCCCAGGATTTCTTTGCCATTGGAAGAAGTTCTAATTACTTCGTCTCCAAGTTAGCTTTTAGCTTAGATAGTGAAAGACCTGCTCTTTTTATATAGCAGCTCAGGACTAGGGTAGAGAGGATCTCAGGATCTCTTCACCTTTGGAGGAAGTTAACCCAGCAACTAAGGGGAAAGACAAGAAAGGAACGTCTGCAAGGTTTTATAAGTTGACTATTTGTACAGTAGAGTCTCACTTATCCAACATAAACGGGCAGGCAGAACGTTGGATAAGCGAATATGTTGGATAACAAGGAGAGGTTAAGGAGAAGCCTATTAACACGAAATTAAGTTATGATTTTACAAATTAAGCACCAAAATCATGTTATACAACAAATTTGACAGAAAAAGTAGTTCAATATGCAGTAATGCTATGTAGTAATTACTGTATTTATGAATTTAGCACCAAAATATCATGATGTATTGAAAACATTGACTACAAAAATGCGTTGGATAATCCAGAATGTTGGATAAGCGAATGTTGGATAAGTGAGACTCTACTGTATTTGTAACCTCAACAATTTGTGCCAAGTCTGCCAAGGACTTTGAGAAAATAAAATCTTGTTTGATTGTTCAACTTGAAGTGACGCTGGTTACTGGGATTCCTGAGCTTCAAAGTAAGGCCCCCGCAGTTCACCCGGGCAAAGAAAGAAGCACATCTTAAAGCTCTAAAAGGGGCCTGGGTGTGACAGCATAGTGCTCATCTCCATTTCATAGACACCTCCAAGGTCATGTGGCCGGCATGACTGCATGGAGCGCCGTTACCTTCCTGCCGGAGCGGTACCTATTGATCTACTCACATTTGCATGTTTTCGAACTGCTAGGTTGGCAGGAGCTGGGACTAACAGCGGGCGTTCATTCCGTTCCCGGGATTTGAACCTGGGACCTTTTGGTCTGCAAGTTCAACAGCTCAGCGCTTTAACACACTGTGCCACCATCTGATAAAATACATCTGATAAAATATATCCCCTAGGAATCTCCTAGGTCCTTCAGGTAATTTTATGTATATTTCTGCTAAAACATATCATGGAGTTGTCTTTCGGGATCTAGAAAATTCCTAGGATATTTTTCTAGGAATTTTCTAGGTCCTTTCAATAGGGTTCACTGTTACCCATTATTTCCATACGTAATCTCTATCTCATTCGTGGATTTTAACTTGGATTTTAACTCTGTGTATCTTGTTGTATGTCTTTTAATAGTGTTATATCTCTTGTTTAAATGAAGTTGTATCCCTCCTCGAGCTGCAGGGAGAGGTGGGTATTATTATTATTATTATTATTATTATTATTATTATTATTGACACAAAGACAAAAAGACCAAACGAGATATATATGCTGGAATTTGCATCACAAAATCACAAGTCAAACACTTCCTAAGTGTTTAGGACTGTGTGATGTATATTATTATTATTATTATTAGTAGTAGTAGTAGTAGTAGTTCTGGGATGTATCCCCTGTAAACATGGGAGTCGTACAGTATTCGTAGGATGCAAATGTGTGTGAGAGAGTACATTCTGCACAGAGTGTGGTCAAAAAGGTGTGGAAGGGAACAAGTGGGTAACTGCAAGATTATGCAAAACTGTTATTTTAAGTAGAGGAACCCCTGAATTTATGTGTTGAGTTTAGAAACTCTAAAAGGTGATGGTGGCAGCTGGGGGAGGGGGGGGGGATGAAATGAGACTTCCTGGAAGGTCATCACCATTGGCTTCATTGACTGCCTGCAAGTTATTCATTTATTTACTTATTGACAGTATTTATATTCCGCCCTTCTCACCCTGAAGGGGACTCAGGGAGGATCACATTGCAGACTTATAAGGCAAACATTCAATGCCATAACATAGAAGAGAGACGCAGGCACAGGCTGGCCTCGAACTCATAACCTCTTGGTCAGAGTGATTTGTTGCAGCTGGCTGCTAACCAGCCTGCGCCACAGCCCGGCCTGTTACTTTTGCATTCTGAATACAGTATGCTGCAATTTAAGTAAAATAAAATTGAAGGTGGAAAGGACAAAAGAGAGAAGTTGAGACACTTTGAATGTGGGGTTGTTGTAGCTCTGTGCCTTCAGTTAAAAAGCTAGCAGTAGTGCAATTTCAAAAGTCAAGATTATGATGAAGGACAGGAAAAACAAAGTGGTGATATCTTCAGATTTTAGTATTTCTAATGATTAAATTAATTTTTACAAATTACCATGCCAAACTCATGAAGTAGGATTTTTGGAGGGAAATGTCAGTGCTTGCTAGGACACTCTCCATAGGAACTCCCATTACTTCATGTCACTGAAGCAATTCAACACAGGCAAAGTAACTGATCCCATCCCACATGTTTTTCCTTGCTTTCTTCCATTTCCACTCGAATAATGAATTTAGAAGATTATTGTTGTCTGCTTTAGTGTGATGAAGTCCATAGATATTCACATTCATCACTTTATAGGAAATGCTTATCTTATATGTCAATTCAAAATAACTCTTTTATGCAAATTTTATATTCATTGAAACATTGGTTTCAACTGTATATTAGATCTCATAAATGACAAAACAGAGGAAAAAGCAAAAATAAAAAACTAATACAGTAGAGTCTTACTTATCCAACATAAACGGGCTGGCAGAATGTTGGATAAGCGAATATGTTGGATAATAAGGAGGCATTAAGGAAAAGCCTATTAAACATCAAATTAGGTTATGATTTTACAAATGCAGCACCAAAACATCATGTTAGACAACAAATTTGGCAGAAAAAGTAGTTCTATACGCAGTAATGCTATGTAGTAATTACTGTATTTATGAATTTAGCACCAAAATATCACGATATATTGAAAACATTGACTCCAAAAATATGTTGGATAATCCAGAATGTTGGATAAGCGAGTGTTGGATAAGCGAGACCCTATTGTAACTTGTATAGAGCAATAAAGATAACACAAGGATCTTAATAAGCCTATGCATTGTGAAAGGACACAAATTGTTTGCGGTTCCTATTGTATTGCGCAACAGAATGACATCAACCTTTATGTCTAAACCATTAATGAGATATCCAAGTATG
Organism: Anolis carolinensis; assembly: GCF_035594765.1. Taxonomy (NCBI): domain Eukaryota; kingdom Metazoa; phylum Chordata; class Lepidosauria; order Squamata; family Anolidae; genus Anolis; species Anolis carolinensis. The sequence continues at coordinate 6,358 of NW_026943858.1, forward strand.
AATCTACTGAAGCAGGAGATAATATTCCACATCCTGGATAGCTCCTCTTAATTTCAGATTAAAACCCACCATGGATTCCTCTGGTATAGAAGGCACCAGTCCACACGGGGAAGGAGTTTGAAGTCTACAGCTCACATTGTCATTATGCAAGAAGACCATCAGATAGGTAATTCATATGTAACATCAGCAATGGTTATTATAAGAACTACATGAGAAAGAATAGCAGAATTTATCTCATTCTTAGATCAACAGTGGGCCTTTCTGAAGACCAAATATGCATTTCTTCATTTAAGTGGATTAGTACTCCAGATTAGAAGGAACATGTCAATTGAAGACATGTCTGGATAGTCATCTCCATTACAGCATCTTTAAGAATGGCAAGAATCACTCCAGTATAGTGTCATATTATGAAGAAGTGTGTGAGTTTTCCAAAGTCTTGGTATCAGTTTTCAGTCCTTTAATGTAAAACACAAGCAAATAAGAACTCAATTTATGTATGATTTTTTTCCCCAGCAATCCAAACATGAAATACATATCCTGCAAATTTTGAAGGAAGGAAGTTAGGACAACTCTTGGTCCTTGATAGACTTAGAAACATCTGGGGGGAATGAGTGGGGAGAATTTATGGGGAGATTTAGGAAAAGATGGCAGATGACTAATGAATATAGGCTATATTCAAAGGAAGGAGCTGACAAAACCATCCCAGAGTCTTCCTTGTCTAAGATAACCCAATGATCCACAAGATTGTCCTAAGTTAGGTTATTTGAAATCACATATATACAAATATTGGGTGTTTATTGAAGCCATGTTACACTTCCAACATTTCCTGCATATCCTTGCTCCATAAAGTCATCCTCTGACATTAACCAGTTGAAGCTGGGACTTGAAGGATATTCATACCGAAATGTTAACCTGTGTCTAGGACTCCTCATGAGTAGAGAACTGGATTTGGCCTCCTAGATAAACAGGCTGCTGAAAACAGTGGTGTGTATCTTTACTCTCATGGATGAATCATGAGCTCCCCATTCCATTTATGGATCAGGAACCAAGGAAAGATCTTTTCTCCAGAGAATGTTGTTTTTGGAAAAATGAAGAGCTCAGCATGTGTATCCCCATCAAAAAATGCTACCTGCCCCATCAAATAGTCCAGAGAAATTCTGATCCTCTTTGGTTGATGACATAAAGACAAATTTGTCCTTGGTTCCGTGTTTGCTTCATACTTCCCATCTATACGTTGTACCGCCCAATACCCCCCACTAGGATCAAATACAATGGGGCCATTTCTGTTTGCTGACTCCCTAACCACTCCCACACCCCACCATTGCCCTCCTTCCACAATCTCAACTTCCCAGCAAATTTTCCCTGAGGTAAAGCCCTGCTGGGTTAAGACACTGGCCATGACATCGTATCTCTTAAGACCAGGAGCAACATTTTGCTTCATATCTTTCCATTTCACACTTTTTTTGTCTTCAGATATGAAGAGCTTGGGGAAAGCTGTGTCAGGATCCAGAGTCAGGTTTGCTGTGCAGAGGAGAGAAAGAAAAAAAATCATTGTGCTATCAAGATGCATTAGGCTCTTAAGACAAATGCAAGAACTCATTATTGTTGTTGTAACTAGCTGCCAGCCTGCAACTCTCAGACCTCAGAAAAAAGAAGAGGTGAGTTGTGGTCCTTCACTTTTTCTGGAGTGCAATTCCTAGCATTCTTTACCATTTGCTTTTTGCAGCTGAGAGCAATGGAACATGCAGTTCATCAAAATCTAGAGCAGAGCTTTTCAGATGTTGGTGACACATTTTTAGATCTGCATCATTTTGCAACAAGGCAAAAGCAGCGTACAGGTAGCATGCAACTCCCCTGTTATGACAGCTCCACTGGCTACCAGTCGGCTAGTGAGCAGAATTCAAAGTGTTGGCTTAGCCTATAAATCCCTAAACAGTTCCAGCCCAGATTACCTGTCTGAATGTATCTCTCCCTATGAATCATCTCAGAGATTAAGATTGTCCGGGGAGGCCCTGCTCTCAGTCCCACCTTCTTCGCAAGCATGACTGGTGGGAATAAGAGACAAGGCCTTCTCAGTGGTGGCCCCTCGGCTATGGAACTCCCTCCATAGCAACATTAGGTCAGCTCCCTCCCTCCTAGCCTTTAGAAGGAAGGTAAAACCTTGGCTATGGGATAAGGCTTTTAGATGGTTTGGGCAGTGCAATAACAAATCTGGAAAATACTTCCCATTCCTTCCTGTTACTCTTTCAGAGAGAAAACCATAGGACTGATAAGAGAATGGCCTCTGAAAATGTAGTAATTGGGGGGTGGGGGTTCACCAACAGTGCAGTAGGCCTTCCACTTTCATAGCTTAAGGGTGGAGAACTCTCATGCAAGCTGAAAAAAATTGAAAAGTTGCTATTTTTTCCAGCAAGAAAAAAAATGTATCACTAGTCTTCCAGTGTGACTAAATGGCCAACCTCTGTTGGAAGACCTGCAGATGCCTAGAGAAATGCTCCCTCAAGATGTCTTTTGGTCCTTCAGAATGACTGGAAGTTGACCATAGATTCCTATAGAGAACACAATAATAAAATCTGGGTATAATGAAATCTACAAAAGTTAAATTCACAAATGTGGAGGTCCCAACTGTAATGTCTCAATATCCTTCTTGCCACAAAACCAACTAGTTGCAGGTAACCTCCAAGTTCTGGCTAGGGCAGCCCCCCCCCCCAATCCCTGAAATCTCTAAAATCAAATCATAAGTGGATATCAATTCACTTCAAATTTTGATTTCCTCCATATTTTCTCTGTTTCTCATTGCTGGCAATGAAAATATGTCTTCCCGACCTGGCAAACCCCCCCCCCCCCCCCGAAATATATCTGGCTGTAGTCGAGCATGCCTCCCCCCATTAAAAATAGTTTATAATTAGGGAACTCATAGTTTTGCCACCAGGCAGGAATGATATAAAAGGAGTTAAGTCTTAGCCAACTCGCAAAAGGACTAACAACAACAAGGACCACTTTCCATTTTAGATCTGTGTACATTTAATCAAGGTTTTATATATATTTATAGCAGAAATTGACAGGTAACAAATATGCTGGAATCCATGTTTACAAAAAGCAGTGATCTTTGCTTGGCCTAAGCCAACAGCTAAACAACCCTGCTATTGTGTCGTACCCCAATTAATGACTCACAAAGGGATCCCAATGCTTTTTGTCTATCTAGGGTGAGGGACATTTCCATTTCCATGTGTTAGCCTGGGAAAGCTAAAAGGTTAGCAAAGGAAAAGCCAAAAAAAATATTTTATAATTTTGCACTTATTTCTCAAATCTAAAATGTATCCTTTATGCCTATACTTGCTCTCTGTGTCATCTTTGACTCACTTTTGCTGTTTCCTTGCTGCTGTGACTGGATTCTACTAAAACATATATAACTATGTATATAAACCATCATCCACAGCTCTTTCTCTCCTTACTCCCTCCCTTCTTTCACCTCCAAATGTATCCTCCTTTCTCCCCAACTAACTCAGAGTCCCCAATCTCCCCACAGATGCCCAGACTTCCTTTCGTTGGGTCCCCCTCAGTATCCACGGACCCTCATGGCTCTGTATGTTTCATATGGTATATTTCATGTCTTAATATAAAACTTTGGAGGATGAAGCCACCCAGCAAGACCTTGGTGACTTTTCGCCACCGCCTCATGGCCCAGGAACTCTCCTCCAGCTATTTTCCCGGGCATCATCTCAATTATAAAGGATTCAATCACCCCATCACCTTTGGGCCAGTCCATCTCTACCTGCCCCATAAACTCCATCTGTGCCAAGGACAACAGAATCCAGAGTACAAGCCGCCTGTTCTTTGTGCAGCTACTTGGACACACAAAGACACTCATCACCTGGTATGACTACTAGTACTCCAGGAGGTCATGTTTTATTTTCCAACAATGACATTTCTCCTTTCCCAGAAACTGACCACCAATGGTTGGCCCTTCGTCAACCATTAGAGGGCGGGAATCTGCACTGGGAGCAGGGAATGCTCTCCCATTGGCTGGTGAATGCCGCAGTCCTTCCTCTGCAGGGAATCCTCCCTGATGTCAACTGAGCCTAGCCAATCACAGCAAAGCCTGGTCCAGCTGGGGTGGGAGTGGAAATTTCAAAGGACTGTACTGTATAAAAATGTCTGTTTTGCAATTTTATGGTATCTCAGCTTCCTTTGGTGGATGACTGCGAGATGGCTTAATAAAATACCTCGGCGGTTTCTTCTTCAACTTGGTGAGATTTTTTTGGGAACATTGGATTAGCTTCTTCACAGGCCTGTAGCGAGGGGGGGGGGGTTAGGGGTTCACCCCCCCCCCCGAAATGTTTCAAGTTATTAAAAAAAATCTCGTTTACTCATGAATTTTAACTGGTTAACCAAATCCCCATGCTAAGTCTATGAGATGCAAAACATTAAGAGTCCCTCCAGGCACTATCTCAAGCAGATATTGACAGGTTTGTAGCAGGGAGGGGTATGTGCTAGGGGTTCAACCCCCCCCCCCCCCGAAATTTTCAAAACCCCTCCCGAAATTTTTTTCTGGCTATGGCCCTGCTTCTTCATCTTGCCAGGTGCATGCGGATTCACAGGTGTCCCACTGCTGGTACAGTATCTGCTTAACGGGACTCGATATCCGTGCTTCAGGTTCTGCTATCCACAGCCTGGGTATCACTATCCATGGCTGGTTTAAATTGCTCTATTTCATGGCTACAAGGGTTGCCAGGTCAAAGGTCTGAAATCTCAGGGACAAAACCTGAGATCTTAGGGCAAGCTCTCATGTTATCATGGGGCTGACACTGGTGATGTTATTAATCATGATATTTCGAGCATTGGCTATAGTTGGAGGGGCGATTCGCAGCGCTCTCTGGACCATCCTCCAAAAAATCGGGTGCCCTGACAAATTTGTGAACATCCTGCGGCTCCTCCATGATGACATGATGGCAACAGTCTTGGACAGCAACGGCTCCCAAAGTGACCCATTTAAGGTGGAATCAGGTGTCAAGCAGGGATGTGTTATTGCCCCTGTCTTATTTTCCATCTTCATCGCTATGATACTTCACCTTGTTGATGGGAAGCTTCCGACCGGAGTGGAAATCATCTATCGGACAGATGGCAAACTATTTAATCTCAGCAGACTGAGAGCCAATACCAAGGTCACCACAACATCTGTTCTAGAACTCCAATATGCTGATGACAATGTAGTCTGTGCGCATTCAGAAGAAGACCTACAAGCCACTCTCAACACCTTCGCAGAAGCATACGAGAAGCTCGGCCTCTCACTGAACATCGAGAAAACCAAAGTGCTCTTCCAACAGGCACCAGCTAATCCCTCTGCAAAGCCAGGAATACAGCTTAACGGTGTAACATTAGAAAACGTTGACCATTTCCGCTACCTTGGCAGCCACCTCTCCACAAAAGTCAACATCGACACCGAAATACAACACCACCTGAGCTCTGCGAGTGCAGCATTTTTCCGTATGAAGCAGAGAGTGTTTGATGACCGGGACATCCGTAGAGATACCAAGGTCCTTGTTTATAAAGCCATTGTCCTCCCAACCCTGCTCTACGCCTGCGAAACGTGGACTGTGTATAGACGTCACACCAAACTCCTGGAGCATTTCCATCAGCATTGCCTCAGGAAAATCCTGCAAATCTCTTGGGAAGACAGGAGGACAAATGTCAGCGTGCTTGAGGAAGCAAAGACTACCAGCATTGAAGCGATGCTCCTACGCCATCAACTCCGCTGGACTGGCCACGTTGTCCGAATGCCCGATCACCGGCTCTCAAAGCAGTTACTCTACTCCAAACTCAAGAATGGGAAACAGAATGTTGGTGGGCAGGAAAAGAGATTTAAAGATGGGCTCAGAGCCAACCTTAAAAACTGTGGCATAGACACTGAGAACTGGGAAGCCCTGGCCCTTGAGCGCTCTAATTGGAGGTCAGCTGCAACCAGCAGTGCTGCGGAGTTCGAAGAGGCACGAATGGAGGGCTTAAGGGAGAAACGTGCCAAGAGGAAGGAGCGTCAAGCTAACCCCGACCGGGACCGCCTTCCACCTGGAAACCGATGTCCTCACTGCGGGAGAATATGCTGGTCAAGAATCGGTCTCTTCAACCACCTAAGAACACACACCAAAGATGGAAGACAATCGTCCTCGAGCTACGAGGGATCTGTCCCACTTCAACAGGATCGCCTAAGTAAGTAAGTAATAGTTGGAGGGAAAAAACATGCACATGCACACACTTTCTAGGATAGCAGTCTTTCCCTGAGATTCTTCTTCCTTGCCCTGAGGACTGATGAAGAAGCTCAGGATAGAGAGATCTGGCAACCTGGAGATCTGGCATCCAAACTATTGCTTTGTCAGTTCAAAGTCTGAAATCATAACCATAAAGGTACAAATATTTTTATTAGCAGCAAAAAAAAAAAAGATGAAGTTACCTGTTATACTGTCTTTAGCAGTTCTGCAAGGGATGCAGTTCTGTAGGCAACTCTGTATCAGGTTGTGAGGAGGCTTGTTGTAAAAAGTATCTTCAGCCTGGTTTGTGTGAGGGTTTCCATAAGAATAATCCTGCAAAGCTTAGAACATAGTTTGATTTCACAATGAGATCACTATCTATTTAACAATATTTACGGAAAAATTGAATCTTATTTAGACTAGTCATTCTGGTTGAAGTTTCTTTATTGACCTTTTTATGGACAATAGAGGTTCCTTATTTACCTTTCGACTAAGTTATTTTGTATTATAAAAACAAAATACCCACAGAAAACAACTTTCAACAGAATATTTGCCTAGAATTGAAAACCCTGGTTTGTGGTGAATTAATTTGTTAGTGGGTTTATTCCGTGTCTTCTTGGAAGGCACAGGATAAACCCACTACTTCCACTGTCTGGACTGCTCCCTCAAAAGTTCTGGGCTTTTGAAGGTGAATGTTCCTGGATCCTCATCCACATAGAAAGAACACAGCACATATATTACTTACCTGGGAGATTGAGAAGGATAAGAACCAAGATCAAAGCAACATTTCCTGCCACTGAGATGCCAAGACCAATTTTCCACCAGAGAAGATTGGAGAAACAACCTGTGGAATAGGAAGTCAACTGATGAAATTGAGCATTAGTTCCATGCTTTGCCTTCACACACTTACTAAATGAATGTGCATCTTTGACTAAGGACAGTATGACATGAGGCTTGAGGCTTTCCTTTACATGAAGGTTTGAGCACATGTGATTGCACTACTTATCACAAAATCTTGTTGCATTGTGGTTTATCAAGTTACCGCTGTAGTTTGACTATACCTTGTATCTTACAGGAGAAGCCCATGAATGGTATCCTAAAAGTGTGTTGTTCCAGTGCTGAAGTGGAACTAGTACTGCTGCAGTGATATTGGGTGAATCCACATGGCCTTGTAAGCATATTGTGGGCATAATTTTTCTCTACTTCTCTTTTCCCACGTTGTGGCCATACAATCTTCAGTTAGTGTTTGGAGAAGACCTCTGTCTGCACTGCCATCACTTTATCCTTTGCCCTAGAAGTGAATTTTTAAATAACATCAATTTTGCCGTTTTCTTTCTGGTCACTATCAGGTTTCCTACTAGTTGTACAGTCTTTTCCTTCATAATGCAGATATACTTTTGGAAAAGGTACTGCTTGATGTGTCTAGCTACATTTATGAACATGGTTACAGTGTTGTTAACACATGCTGCCTTTTGAATGTGGGTCCACATCTTTAATTACAATGTGCTACACTGGATTCAAATGAACAAATGTTGTCAGAGTTCTGATGTTTTGGCCTTGACATCCCAAAACCAGGTTAGGCACTGATAATTACACCAACACCCCATGGCAACATAAACTAATTTGTAAAAGGTAGGGATTCATAGTTATCATCCTCTTTAATTAGCAATGCCTGCCTACGTATTATGATGGGAGGCGTGGAAAGATAAATGTCTTCATCCCAATTCAAGGTGCAGACCATCATTTATAAAGCCCTAAACGGTTTGGGACCCGCCTACCTTCGTGACCGCATCTCCTACTATAAACCTGCCCGAGCCCTTCGTTCATCTGGGGAGGCCCTCCTGTCTCCACTGCCTTTATCACAGGCCCGCCTTGTGGGAACAAGGGAGAGGGCCTTTTCTGCTGTGGCCCCCCGTTTGTGGAACTCACTGCCCATTGAGATCAGGCTAGCCCCCACTCTTTTAGCCTTTAGGAAAGTTTTAAAAACATGGCTCTTCCGGTGTGCTTTCAGAGAGTAATTGTATATACCTCCTGTGTTTCTCTCCCCAACATGTATTCTGTAGACCCTGTTCCCATGGTTTTATTCTTATCTCTTCTTACCCCGAGTTTTTAACCTTGTGTCCATGCGGCCCGCCCTTGTTATGTTATGCTACGTTCTGCTTTTTTGTTCTGTATTGTGTAGTGTTATTGTTGCATTGTTTAATTGCATTCTGATATGTTGTTTTTATATTTTGTCTATTGTATTGTCTTGGGCATGGCCCCATGTGAGCCGCCCCGAGTCCCCGTTGGGGAGATGGTGGCGGGGTATAAATAAAGTTTTATTATTATTATATTATTATTCATGGGAACACGGAAAACTGTAACTGTGTTATTGTGAAGTGGCACAGTAACAAAAACACATGCTGAGTTTGTGATAAGGAACCAAATCTCAAAATTGTTTAGTTCTTCCAATATATAAAAAAACAACAAGTAGGTTTCAGACCAGGGAAAAACTATACATGTCAAATTCTTAATCTGACTGAGCATATTGAGGAAAGCTATGGGAAAGGCTGCATTATGGGAGCAGTTTTTGTAGACCCTACAGCAGCCTATAGCACGGTGCAACATAGGAAAATGCTTTATAAAGTATATCATATTACCCAGGACTATGATTTTACAAAAACTGTCCAGACCCTCCTGGAAAACCGCTGCTTCTATGTGAAGTTTCAGAGCAAGTAAAATAGATGGAGGAGGCAATACAATGCTTTAGCCCAAGGCAGCATTCTTGCACCGACCTTGTTTAACATCTTTACTAATGATAAGCCACAACCACCACCAAAAGCTTTATATATGCTGATGACCTTGGACTAACAATACAAGCAAAAGATTTTGAAACAGTTGAAAAGAAACTCACTAATGCCCTGAAAGCTCTCTCCAGCTACTACACCTGAAGTCTAACCCTGCCAAGACATAAGTGTGTGCTTTCCACCTACATAACTGTGAAGCCAACAGGGAAGTGAAAGTTACTTGGGAAGGCCAAGAGCTCGAACACTGGTTTGTTGTATGTTTTCCCAGCTGTATGGCCATGTTCTAGAAGTATTCTCTCCTGATGTTTTGCCCACATCTATGGCAGGCATCTCAAGGGGAACTGCAGATGGATGTTGTCTGGCACATAAGTACAGGCAATTGTTAAATTTCATTGTGGTGAAGTCTGAAGTTGTTAATGATGGATAACATATGTGACAAAATGCATTAACTCTATCATACACTCATTACAATCCCTGTCTAATTAAGAATGATATATATTGGGCTCAAAAGATCATTTGGGCTCAACCCAATATAAATAAAGTCTTTCTCAATCTTTAAAAGTTCTCTATCAGTTAAAAGGAAATAGTAATGTTATGCTCAGCAGCCTCTGAATCCAATAATTGTGACAATGTATATTTGCATATTGCAAGGGACCTTTCAGTGGAGATCTCTATCTTTTTAATTTGTTGTCCAGACAAACTTGCCACGGGATCAAATAAGAGGTTGGAATAATATATTTTCAGTAATTCACATTTTTGCCCCTTCAAAAACTCAATTTGCTTATACCTCAACTAACCAGACTTTCAAATTAGAGCAATGTTTAGCTTCCAGTGAGCAATCAGAAATCAAAACATGTTGGGATGCAAGATGTGAATATGCGAAAGATCACATATTAGTATATAAGCATGTCTGTTACTACTTAAGGGAGTGCACTTATCAATACAGGCAGTCCCCGAATTACAAACATCCGACTTACAAACAACTTAGTTAAGAATGGGGGTGAGACATCAGGGAGTGAGAGAAATCTTCCCCTAGGAAGCAAAATTCACTCCTGGAAGAGTTTTCATGGGGAAAATGTGTCACCACTGAATGTGTTTCCACAACAAGCCACATTTTTCAAAATCCTATTATCAAAGGGACAGAAAGGAAAGTTAAATCTTCTGAACAGGGTCACAGAGAGCAAAACAAACACCACAGGGGTGTTAACTCATTGCTATACTAGCCAAAGCTTACTCCTCTCTCTCTTTCTCTGTCTCTGTCTCTGTCTCTGTCTCTCTCTCTCTCTCTCTTTCTTGTTTTTGTAACTTGGGGACTGCCAACCATCTATATGCCATAGTTTAACTTGCAGTTGCAGAACATGGAACATCATCCAAATACCACTGATAGTTTTTAAATGCCATAAGAGGAAAATTTAAAATATTATGTTACATCTAGAATTTTTAACCATCATCCCACAATCAGGGAATATCAGACCACCTTATATGGATCTATGGCCCCATCTATTGAACGTTGCATAGTAAATTTATATAGAAATACTTGCTTGAAAGTCCTTGGTTTTATTTTATTTTTTATTTTAGTTGTAGTGAAGATATTTCAGTGACTGTTTCCAGAAAGGGGGTTGCCCATTTTCTTCTAAAGATAATGTTTGCTTCTTTTTAGAGCTGTGTTGAAAAATCATCTAAGAAGATCTCCTTTAAAATATGGCTTTTCTAGGATACATTCTATGATAGAGTTAATATCAAAGCAACTCTGCATTGCTTTGCTGATATTGGCAGTCAAATGTTTGTACTGACGTTCAGGAATTCATCAGATCAACCAGACATGAACAAGTAAAAACATGTCTGACCTTGTACTGCATGAGAAGAGTAAACCACACATGTAGGTGGTATGTAATTCTTTGTCAAGGTTGTCCTTGAAGGAAGAATTAAGAACTGTTAGCAATTTTCTTTCTGCTGTGAGAAAGTACTTAAAACAGTGCACTTTTCAAGGCCTAATAATACTTTGAGACTTATTCTAGGCAAAATTAGCAAGTGGGTTTTTCGATATAAACAAACAAACAAGCATTTTCTGCACTGTAAATGTTTGCGCTTCCACCAAATAAAATGTCAGTTTTCTGTGCAAAAAAGTGAAACTTTTGCACAGAACAGATCCTCAGCTGCAAAGACCAATCCAGAACGTTTCCTCACCAAATTTTTCTGACACTTGAGAAACATGGTCTTCTATAATTTTCTGATTTTTTAAAAATATATATTCTTTCCAACCCTAAGGTGTTTAGAGTTAGAGAGCACTGGTACTTTTTCACAATGAAGTCATTGGTTGCAGAAACCTCTTTTGGTGATTTCCTGCAATTGGATATTTTCCTCAGTGTTTTGTCAGGAAAAAAGTATTTCTCCATTCACTCTAACAGCTAAACAAAAGTTTTTGTTGTCTAATGTTTATATGATTGCAAATCAACTGGAGTTATTTCTGTCAGTGATTAAAGTTGAAGAAGCCCTAATATGAGAGCCATTAGTGCTATTTAATTTGTGCAGTGAATAGACTGGGAACAAGATGCGAGAGGGAGAGAACAGCAAGAAGTTAAAAGAGTGTCATTTCTCCCTGATGCTTGCAAAATACTACATCTATTTATAATGCAAAATGAAATAGAATAAATGACTGCATGTGAATATCTAATGCAACTCTAATAAACCCCAAGTAATTTGTTATTGTTAATCGTCAAACCAACTTATGGTGGTGATCGTATGTATGAGAAACGCCTTGAATCCCCTTGAGTGAGAAAGGCGGGGTAAAAATGTTGTAAATAAATAAATAAATAAATGGCTATTCTCTCCACCATAGTGTTGCTTCTCCTTTTTTGAATGCCAGGACATGAAAATAGGAGCAGCCAGCATTCCCCTTTCCATAGTGTGACCTTTGACTTATCCATGGGTCATTTCAAAATCCATCGTTTTGCCTGCCTCCCAAACCTGCTTTTGATGTATGAGGTCAACTTTTACATGAATGTATGTATATATATATATACATACACACACACACACACACACATATATATAACATCTAATGTGGTCTTCCTCTTTTCTTACTGCCTTCCTTTTTACTGAGAACTCACATAATTTCTAATAAATCATGCTGGTATGATGACATATTAAAAGTGAAACAGCCTTGGTTTAGGACTTTTGGCTTCTTTGGGAAGTGCAGAATTAATTTGCTCTACAAAACCTTTATTTGGATTTTTGACAGTCCACTTTTTCCAACACCATATATCAATATTTTGACATAATTCTTCCCCATGAGCACATTTCAAATGAGTCAAATCTCTGAATTGTTCTAAAGCCACCTATCTCCTCATCTTTCTCCTCTGGCACAGACCGATGTTCTTAGCACAGAAAGGGGTGAATTCAGAAGAAGATTTTTTTTAAAAAAAAAACACACAGCAGGGCTTGGAAAAGTTGCTGGGGGAGGGGGGGGACTACCAGTCTCCTGGATATGGGATTCGCTGAGTTATATTCTAAACAAGGAACTTGCCCAAGCTTTGAAATTTCGTCTGTTTGGCATCCATTACTGATGACATAAAGGCTACATTCAAAATGAAGAGGTTGCTTTTGAGCTTGTGTCCTGCTGGTGGGCATCCCATGGGTCACTGAGCATACAGAACAGCAGAAAAGAATAAGCCAGTGATGGAACCCATCACAACTTTCCAGCCATTAAAATATGTTATAAATCCTGTTGAAACAGTGTTGCTTACAACTTGTTCAAATATCACTGCATTCAATATGCAAGACTGTCACAGTGCTGGTCTTGGTGCTGGAAAACAGTAACAATCCTTTGGTCAGTCATTCTCAACCTGTGGCTCCCCAGATTTTTTGCCTTTAACTCCCAGAAATCCTAACCGTTGGTAAACTGGCTGGGGTTTCTGGGAGTTGTAGGCCAAAAACACTTGGGGACCCCAGGTTGAGAACCACTGCCCTAGGTGAAAAGTCACTATTTGGACTTCAAAGATCTTGCTCTCTCTTTTCTCACTTGCTTTCTCTCACACACTCTCCTTTACACACAAACACCTGCAAAGCAAAGCACTTTCCGCTTTCCATGTTGTCAATAAGGAGGGAAAAAACAAAGTTTATAAAAAGCCAAGCTCTTATTAGATCAAGAGTGGGAACTGTGTAGCCTTCCAGATGTTGGCCAGCAACCTCCAGCTTTCTTCACTGGCAGGGACTGCTAGAAATTAATTTAACAGCATCTAGAAGGTTCAGCATTCTCACCCATGTTACAACTCACAACTATGATACATTTTTAAAATCTTCCCTTCATGTTACTTCAGTTGTGGGGTGGGAAGAGATAAAATTTTAAATCAGTACCTTTGCTTCCAGTAGAAGGTTTTGTTGCACAGAAGTTCCTTAATTTTGGGTCTATACTCATATATCCCTCTTCATCTTCCATCCTCCCGAGTTCCTTTGAAGTCTTGGTTGCAAGTAAGAGAGTCTTTGGAAGAGGAAGTGGCAGATCCTTGAAATTATTAAAATGGGAAGCCTGTTGCAATTATGTAAATGGACTTGGAAAACCAGCCTGCTGAGTTTCACTCTGTTGGAATCTACGAGTAGATTATCCCACGCATAATATTTGTAACAGACATCCAATGGCCTCTAAGCCAAACCTTGAAGAAGATGGCCTTTTGTTAATTGATGAAGGAAGTATGGGCTTCATATCCTCTCCCACTCACACACAAGCGTTGGAATGAATGCCACATTCACTTCACTTCCACTTCCCAATCTGTTGAAGTAAGCAAGACTCCAGTCCTCCACACCACAACTGTTGCAGGAGAAATCACATGACTAGATTGTGAAAGAAAAGGGAGGTAACCCACTTAGCTATTGTATTAAATGTACAGAGCTAAAGTCATGCACAACACTATGTTTTCATCCTCTCATTAGCTACTGTGCATGCCCCAGACATTGGAACAATTACTTTGATGGACAATTCTCAGAATCCTCAGCCAACTTGGCTGAAAGTCCTAATAAAGTTGTCCTAAAAAGTAACTTTTCCAAGGTTGAAATATTCTCCTTTGCTTCACTTCATCTTCCTCACAGTTTACAGATCCTTCCCAGAGTTACTGAGAATATTAGCCAGAGTAAAAGTATTCCATGATTGTATTACCATATATTCTTGCATATTAAGCATGTGTAGTTTCCTCAGAATTATCGGATGTTTAGAAGTAATTTGGATTTCTGACTCACATTAGCCCGTTGGAAGTAACCTATAGTTTTGAAGTGTCTGGAGACAGTCCTTTGGATGGCTCAAAATTAGCCTTGGAATAATGACTTTGTTTTGTTTTGTTTTTTTGCAACTAAGCCTGCTGGGAAGCATCATCATCATCATCATCATCATCATCATCATCATCATCATTTAATTACTTATTAATCGCCCTCCATCCACGATGCTCTAGGCGATTTACAAGATAAAATTGTAAAGGATAAAAATACATACATACAAATATTGATTAAAAAATTAAAATAGATTAAAAGCTCTAGTAAAGAGCCATGTCTTGAGTGCTAGGGTAAAAGGCCCTAACTCACGCATGGCTCTCATATAGGGCGGCAAGGCATTCCATAAGGCAGGGGCAGAAACAGAAAAAGCTCTGCGCCTGGTCCTCTCCAAGTGCACTTCTCTAGGACCCGGTACATAGAGTAAGTCTCGTTGGGATGGTCGTTGTGACCTCCGATGATGGGAAAAGGAGAGACGGTACCTAAGATACGATGGGCCCTGGCCGTAAAGAGTTTTAAAAAGCCTAACATGGGCTTTCAAATCAGGGCTTATGTTTTCATAAAGGGAGGGGTTATCGTCTGGCAGCCACTGCTGCTTAAAAGCCCAGCCACATGGCTTGTAGGCTCATTCCACCCGGGAAGGGACGAGGGTGGTTGTGTTTCTGCTTCTGCTTCTGCTGGCTGGATGGGAGGCGAGGAGGTTTCGGGAAGAGAAGGGAGAAGGAAGAGAGAGAGAGGGGAGAGAGAGAGAGAGAGAGAGAGAGAGAGAGAGAGAGAGAGAGAGAGAGAGAGAGAGAGAGAGAGAGAGTGTTTGGGAGAGAGAGAGAAAGAGAGAGAAATACAAGGGGTTGAAACAAAGAAAGAGAGAACACATGGAGAGAGAAAAAAGGAGAAAGTGTTTGGGAGAGAAGAATAAGTGCTGGGATTTGTGAAACTGTTTGGTCCCTTTTTAAAACAATACATCTCATAACTGCTGAAGTTCTTTTTTTCTAGGTTGAATCCTGGCTGCCTGGCACAAGAAGTGCCTTGTGCATAGTTCAAGTGCTACATTTCCCATCATTCCCTAACAGCTCTCTGGATAGAGAGACCGGTCTGCTCCCTTCCGTTTGGCAAACAGGCCAGTTCAACTGCTGAAATTTGACCCTCTTGCACCCGGGAGCAATAATCCATTCTGGCTAATACCACAAACCTACCACTGGTAGGTCATGACAATGTCTTGGAACTTGAGGAGGGGGGCAACATAGAAGTAGCTTCCCTCTCCCCACCCATTTCTCCCTCAGCTGCCAGTGAGCAGGAGGAAGGCCCTTCCCAAGAAGGTCCTTCAGAGGAGGCTCCACCAACACCTGCCCAGGAGTCTCGGAGAAGGAGACTGTCAGCCTCTGAGAAAAGGTTGGCCTTTACTCTAAAGCAGCTTAGTTCATGGAAAGTGTCATGTTTTAAGTTGTCTTGCTTTCTTTGCCTGTCTGTCAGCCTCCACCTGTGCTCATTCATTTAGCACTATGACACTGCATTTCTGGGGCAGTTTGGCAGGGTTAAGGTCTTAAACGTCTTGCAGTTCACCGAACAATGGCAAAGTTGTTGAGTGGCCTGTCTGGGGCCAAGTGGAACACCATAGTAAAAGGTTTTATGTCAACTGCTTTTGCTTTCCTAAGCTGTCTCAGCAATTAGAACTGGTCAGTGGTCACATTGTAGCTGAAGGCTAACGTAAAAAGGCATCCTCTGCATGCCAGGCTGTATTTTTGGTGGATGATCTCCTCAAGGGGGCAGTGGCACTGTGTTACCTCCGGTGACAAGTGAGCGTAAAAGTGTGGTTCTTTGTGTGTGGGGGGTGTGTGTGAGCGGGGCGACCCCTCAGTGGGCCCACCATTGCCTCCCTCCCAGGGGATAGGATAGCAGCAGCAGCAACTCCCAATTTCCTTACCCTGAAGGATTCAGGATCACGTGAACAGTCTGCCCCAGACCCCCAGTTGGCCTTGCCGGGGGGTTCCCTCCTTCCGTCTCCTCTATCCCCTTTCCTTCTGTTGGGGCTTGTCCGACTCGTGGAGGGGCGAGGTGGAAGGCTGGCCTCCAATGGCCAGCCAAAAAGGCACCCTGCCCTAGACACCCAGCCTGCCTGCTGAGGGTCCCCTCCTTCTGTCTCCTCACTCCCCTTTCCTTCTGCAGGGGTGAGATGCCCTCCTGGAGGGGCTGTGTTGTCAGCGAGTGGTCTCCCCTTGTTGCCCCTTGCCCTTCATTTTGATTTGGCTGACAAGCATGGGCTTGTCAGTCAAGACTAAATCATATTGCTTTCTTTATACAGTCATGGGCACCCAGGATCTGAATCTTGTTCTTGCTGAAGGCTACCATCCACCATGCGAGGCTGTGTTGTCAGAGGGTGGTCTTCCCTAGTAGCCACATGGCAGGCTCCTTTGCGACGCTGACAGGACAGCTCCTTCCACCCCGCCCCAAACCAGGTCTTATTCTACTCTTCATTTTCTTATGGATTATTTTTTTCATGTCAGGAGCAACCGGAGTTGCTTCTGGAGTGAGAGAATTGGCCGTCTGCAAGGACGTTGCCCAGGGGACGCCCGGATGTTTTGATGTTTTACCATCCTTGTGGGAGGCTTCTCTCATGTCCCCGCATGGAGCTGGAGCTGATAGAGGGAGCTCATCCCCGGGTGGGATTCGAACCTGGCAGCTTTCAGGTCAGCAACCCAACCTTCAAGTCATGAGGCTTTTATCCCCTAGGCCACCGGAGGCTCCTTCTTATGGATCAAATGCGTGGATTAAATTAGGCCAGACAAGACTTGATCATGTTGCTGCAATCTTCATAAGAGATAGATAGAGTATACCATGACCATCGTTTTTCCGCAATGAATCATGCAATCCATGGCCAATTGGCCACCTGTCAGTTTAGTAGTGATGGTGCCCCCCTCTGCCAGGAAGAAGGGGGTTGGTCTTTATGGCCCTTGGGGATACCCCCCAACCTTTGAAATAATTGAAAATGAGGAATTGGTTGATATTGGTTTCTTCTTTTGGTTAATATGAGATAAATCATTTTTTAAATAAAAAAGATGCTGTCAAAACTTCAAAAATTTACCATAAATTGGTAGCTATATGAATATGTCTGGAATGGTCCCCTATTACCTTGTGTCATTTTGTAGAAAATTCAAGGAGTTAGCTCTTTTATTTTAAAAATAAATGTATTACATATACTTTGTTAAAAATTCCCTAAAAATCAGTGGATCATCTAAACTTTCCGAAATTTGGTGAGCTAACAGTGGAGGATATGTTCTACCAATGTATGTATTTATTTATTTGCTATATTTATACCACGCTCTTCTCAACCCCAAAGGGGACTCAGAGTGGCTTATAGATTATGGCAAAATTCAATGCCGCATTATACAACAAATAATAAATATAACATATCAAATTATAAAACAATGAAAACATATAAATGCAATAAGACAGATAAAAACATAGTTTTAAAGGAGCAGATATTCCATCAAGGGAGGAATGAGACACAAAACTGGGGTCGCGGTGGCAGCGTTCACTTGAGAGGGCCCAGGTGAATCAAGGATCATGGCCGAAAGAAACAAATGCTGGTATCTCTGTGCTGACCCCAGGATGCCAAAACGGAGTCTGGCCAAGATGGAGTCTGGCAGCACCAAGCGGCCAGAGTGAGTCCCCAGGAACTGAGCCAGGGACAGCAAAGGAAACAAACACTGCCCCTTCCCTCAAAGCCCCTGGTGATGGTACCTTCACTTCTTGCTTTAGCAAATTTGATCAGGATAGTTCAAAAAATGAGGGCGGGAGAATCTCCTGAAGTTTCCCCCTGGCAGTGCCATTTTTCCCTACTGCGCATGCACGTCTGCCATTAATGAATTACTTACAAATATTCAGAAGTCTAGTAAAGTTCTGAATTTTTTTTTTGAAAAATTCAGAAGTTTCTTTAGAAATGAAACACTGGTACCCCCTACTTTTGAAGAGAGTTTAGAACCATTTTTTTGATCACACATGCCTATTGCTTATCACTTGGGGACAGATTTGGGGAGCATAATTGGACTCTAATATGACTGCCTGCAAGCTACTTTTGCATTTTGAACCCAGTGTGCTGTAATTTAAGTAAGATAAAGGTGAAGGCAGAAAGGATAAAAGAGAGCAATTGTGACACTTTAAATTTGGGGTTGTTGTAGCTCTGTGCCTTCAAGTCATTTCTGAGTTATACTGATATCATGTTGTTGTTTTTTTGTTGTTGTTGAAGGCTTTCATGGCCGGGATCACAGGGTTGTTGTATGTCTTTCGGGCTGTGTGGCCATGTTCCAGAAGTATTCTCTCCTGACGTTTTGCCCACATCTATGGCAGGCATCCTCAGAGGTTGTGAGGTTGTTTGTTTTTTATTTGCTTTTCTCTAGGCTCAGAGAGTGTGTCCTGCCCAAGATCACCCAGTGCCTCATCCCATGAGAGGCGAAAAGCATCATATTACTTTGACATTATGTCATGTTACATTAGAAAGCAAATAATATCATTTCTCAAATCCCATCATGTGTTAATCTTTCTTGTCTTTTCTCCTGAAATCATCCATTTTCAGATTTATCATATGACTGAGTGCAGTTTCCGCCCACTCCATTTTAAAAAAAACTTGGGAAATCTTTTTTTGGGAGACTTGACTTTCCCCTCCAGTCCCACTTCCTCTTGAGAAAACACAAGGCATTGTTCTTAAGGCAACCCCCCCCCCAATTCTCCAAGTTTCTCGCCTTTCCTCCCAATCTCATTATTCTCAATTGCAGAAATCTGAAACAAAGTTAAAAGGCTAGCCGTAGCGCAATTTTAAAAGCCAAGATTACTATAAAGGATAGGAAAAACAAAGTTGTGATATCTTCAGATTTCAGTATCGTATATATTCGAGTATAAGCCAAGTTTTTCAGCCCTTTTTGAGGCTGAAAAAGCCTCCCTCGGCTTATGCTCGGGTGAGGGTTCTGGTGTGAAGACATGGGGCTAAAAAACCAGGACCCTCCCTCTTTACATGCTACCCTTTTCCTCCTGCCTCATGCTCTCTCGTTGCCAAAGTCATAAGTCTCTTCACCATCTTTCTCTTCTTTTCTTTCTCCCTCCTCTTCTCTCCTGTGTTGTCCCTGCCATACTGAGCGTGAAGCAGGAGGGGAGGAGAGAGAGGGGGAGAAGAGTGAAAACCATGCTCGGTGGCGGCGTTTGCTCCCTCTTCCTCCTCCTCCTCCTCCTCCTCCTCCTCCTCCTCCCCCCCCCCCCCTTCATGCAGAAAAACCACAATAATGGCTCCAAAAATGGCAATCCGGCCTCAATGATGATGATGATGATGATGATGATGATGATGTAGGAAGAGGCCCTCCCAAAGGCCCTATAGTCCAACCCTCTCCTGCCTTCATGTAGTAAATCCACAATAAAAGCCCCAAAAGATGGCAATCCAACCTCAAGACTAATAATACTAATAATACGAATAAGTATGACTTCCCCTCACATCTGTATACATGGCCATCATGTCTCCTCTCAGCCTTCTCTTCTGCAGGCTAAACATGCTCAGCTCTTCAAGCCACTCTTCATAGGGCTTGTTCTCCAGACCCTTACTCATTTTAGTCACCCTCCTCCGGACACCTTCCAGCTTGTCAACATCTCCCTTTGATTGCGGTGCCCGGAATCCAGGTGAGATCTGACCAAGGCAAAATAGAGGGCTAGCATGACTTCCCTGGATTTAGGCACTAGACTCCTATTTATGCAGGCCAAAATCTCATTGGCTTTTTAGCTGCTGCATGACATGCTTATGTTCACCTTCCTACCCATGAGGACTCCAAGATCTTTTTCACACGTACTGCTGTCAAGCCAGGCATCCCCCATTCTGTATCTTTGCATTTTGTTTTTTCTGCCTAAGTGGAATATCTTGTGTTTGTTCCTGCTGAATTTCATTTTGTTAGTTTTGGCCAATCATACCTTCAACCTGTTAAGATCGTTTTGAATTCTGATCCTGCCTTCTGGAGTATTGGCTCTCCCTTCCCACTTGGTCTCATCTTCAAACTTGATGATCATGCCTTGTAACCCTTCATCTAAGTCATTAATAAAGATGTTGAACATAACAGGGCCCAGGATGGAGAAAGAGAAAGCAAAGCAAGCACATAGCAAGGAAGGCAGGAAGGCAGGAAAGAAAGAAAGAAAGAGGCAGAGACTATTTTTATTTTTCAAATTTACCTGTAGCTGCTGCATTTCCTTTTTTTTTCTTCAATAATATTTTTTTATTGTTATTATTGAGAAAATTACAATTATATAAACATATTCTATACATTTCCCCCTCTTTTATTTACATTCACCCCTGTGCTCCCCTTCCCCAGAGCCATCTCTTCTTCTGTAGTCCCACCAAAAGTTCAATTCTTCATTTGGAGGTAAATTCCCATCTTCTTTTTCCAGTAATTTTTCTAGAAATTTTCTCCAAATACTTTCAAAATCATTTTTTTCCATAATCCCTTCTTTACTTTTAAATTTGATGTTAGCTTGTCATTCAGTGCCATTCGCCAAACTTCTTTATACCATTCATTAATTTGTATTTTCATTTCTCCTTTCCAATATTTTGCAATTAGTAATCTAGCTGCTGTTAATAGCATGTCTATTAAATTTTTTTCCCTCTTATCTTTCTCATCCTCTTTTTTAATTAAAAGTAATATTTCCACTGGATTCCTTCTAATTTTTATATTCATAATATTTTCTATTTCCCTTATGACCAATTCCCAAAAATCTTTTACATGTTTACAATCCCACCACATATGCATGTAGGTTCCAATTTCCTGGCACCCTCGCCAACATTTTTCATTATTATTCTTATTCATAATATTTAACCTTCTTGGTGTTAAATACCACTTCCAAATTAGTTTGTAATAATTTTCTTTTATTCTAATTGACATGTTTTTAATTGTCTTGTTTTCCATATCTCCTCCCATTCTTTTTCCATTATCTTTGTTCCTAATTCCTCCTCCCATGATTCTCTTAATGTTAATCTTTTCTTTTTTTCTATGTCTTTAATTAATATTTTATATATTTTACTTGTTGTCCCTTTTAATGGCTCACTATTTTCTCTTTTTAGTGCTTTTATTATTAATTCCTCAAATTGCGTTATTTGTTTTCCAGTTTTATTTTGGGCCCACCAGTTTTCATTCTGCATTTCCTACCCTCAGCTTATACTCGAGTCAATAAGTTTTCCCAGTTTTTCATGGTAAAATAAGGCTCTTCAGCTTATATTCAGATCGGCTTATACTCAAGCATTTTGAATGATTAAATTAATTCTTAAAAATTACCATGCCAGACTCATGAAGCAGGTTTTTGGGAGGGCAATGTCAATGCTTGGTAGAACACTCCCCATAGAAACACCCATTACTCCATGTCACTGAAGCGATTCAACACAGGCAAATTAACAGATCCCATCCCATATGTTTTTCCTTGCTTTCACTCATTTCCACTCAAATCATGAGTTCAGAAGACTATTTTTGCCTGCTCTAGTGTGATGAAATCCATAGGTATTCATATTCAGCAGTTTATAGAAAATGCATCTCTTTTATGCAAGATGGCAAGCTATTTAACCTCAGCACTGATAGTCAAAACTAAGGTCCCAACAACATCAGCGTTGCCTCTTAAAAATCCTGGGAAGACAGGCGGACAAATGTCAGTGTTCTGGAAGAAGCAAAGACCACGAGCAATGAAGCAATGCTCCTATGCCATCAACTCTGCTGGACTGGCCACATTGTCAGAATGACTGATTATCCTCTCCCAAAGCAGTAACTATACTACCAACTCAAGAACAGAAAATGGAATGTTGGTGGACAGGAAAAGAGATTTAAAGATGGGCTTAAAGCTAACCTTAAAAATTATGGCCTAGGCACCTAGAACTGGGAAGCCCTGGCCCTTGAGCGCTCTAGCTGGAGGTCAGATGTGACGCTTTAGCTGGAGGTCAGCAGTGCTGTGGGATTTGAAAAGGCACAAATGGAGGGAGAAATGTGTCAAGAGGTAGGCATGTAAAGTCAATTTTGTCCAGGACCTCCTTCCATCTGGAAACTGATGTCCTCACTGTGGAAGAACATGTGGGTCAAGAATAGGGCTCCACACTTGAAGGGCCATCATACTCAGACAATGAGGGATCACCTACGTAAATAAGTAAGTAAGTAAGTACTATTTTATGCAAATTTTATATTTGTTGAAACGTTGGTTATATAATTTTACAACAGTACATCAGATCTTATAAATAAAAAATGAAAAAGCAAATATAAAAGTCTAGTAACTTCTACAGAGCAACAAAGATAACACAAGGTCCTTAATAACCTTGTTGGGCCCAGGCTGTGGCATTAACTGCAATTAACTGCCATGAATCACTCTGACCAGGAGGTCATGAGTTCGAGGCCGCTCGGAGCCTATGTTTGTTTGTCTTTGTTCTATGTTAAAAGGCATTGAATGTTTGCCTATATGTGTAATGTGATCCGCCCTGAGTCCCCTTCGGGGTGAGAAGGGCGGAATATAAATGCTGTAAATAAAATAAATAAATAAATAAATAAATAAATAAATAAATAAGCCTATGCATTGTGAAAGGACACAAATTGTTTGCGGTTCCTATTGTATTGCGGTACAGAATGCCATCAACTTTTTTGTCTAAAGCATTAATAAGATATCCAAATATGAATCTGATGAGGCAGGGGATAACATTCAACATCTTGGATAGCTCCTCTGGGTTTCAGATTAAAATCCACCATGGTTTCATCTGGTATTGAAGGCACCAGTCCACATGGGAAAGGAGTTTGAAGTCTGTGGCTCACACTGTCATTATGCAAAGAAGACCATTATATAGGTAATTTTTTCATATGTAAGATTAGCAATGGTTGTTATGAGAACTGAATGAGAAATGGTAGCAGAATTTATCTCATCCTTAGATCAACAGTGGGTCTTTCTGAGGACCAAACATGCATTTCTTCAATTAAGTAGATTAGTACTCCAGGTTATGAGGAACATGTCCATTGAGGGCATGTACCTGATGGTCATCTCCCTTAGAGCATCTTTGAGGATAGCAAGAATCACTCCAGTATAGTGTCATATTATGACAAAGTGGTCAAGTTCTCCAAAGTCCTTTAATGTAAACACAAGCAAATAAGAAATCAACTTATGGATGATTTTTCTCAATAATCCAAACATGAAATGCATATCCTCCAAATTTTGAAGGAAGGAAGCTAGGATAACTGTTGGTCCTTGATAGACTTGGGTGAAGAAACATTTGGGGGAAATGAGTGGGGAGAATTTATGGGGAGATTTTGGAGAGAGATGGGAGATTTTCAAGGAATACCAGGCAATGTAGGCTATATTCATAGGAAGGAGCCAGCAAAACAACCTCAGAGTTTTCCTTGCCTAAGCTAATCCAGTGATCCCTAGGATTGTCCTAAGATAGGTGATCTGAAAGCAAATACAGTAGAGTCTCACTTATTGAACATAAACGGGTCAGCAGAACGTTGGATAAGTGAAAATATTGGATAATAAGGAGGGATTGTATGGAGCCCTGGTGCGTATGGAGCCCCGGTGGCAAAGTGTGTTAAAGCACTGAGCTGGAGACCGAAAGGTCCCAGGTTCAAACTCCGGGAGCGGCGTGAGCGGCCCCTGTTAGTTCCAGCTCCTGCCAACCTAGCAGTTCGAAAACGTGCCAATGTGAGTAGATCAATAGGTACAGCTCCGGCGGAAAGGTAACGGCGCTCCATGCAGTCATGCCGGCCACATGACCTTGGAGGTATCTACGGACAACGCCGGCTCTTCAGCTTAGAAATGGAGATGAGCACCAACCCCAAGAGTCAGACATGACTGGACTTAACGTCAGGGGAAACCTTTACCTTTACCTAAGGAGGGATTAAGGAAAAGCCTATTGAATGTCAACTTACATTATGATTGTACAAATTAACCACCAAAACAACATGTTTAACAAGAAATTGGCAAAAAAAGCAGTTCAATACATGGTAACGTTATGTAGTAATTGCATTTAGCACCACAAAACATCACAATGTATTGAAAACATTTGCCTTCGACAAAGTCCCCCATGACCTTCTGGCAAACAAACTAGTAAAATGTGGGCTAGACAAAACTACGGTTAGGTGGATCTGTAATTGGCTAAGCGAACAAACCCAAAGGGTGCTCACCAATGCGTCGTCTTCATCTTGGAAAGAAGTCATGAGTGGAGTGCCGCAGGGTTCCGTCCTGGGCCCAGTTCTGTTCAACATCTTTATTAACGACTTAGACGAAGGGTTAGAAGGCACGATCATCAAGTTTGCAGACGACACCAAACTCGGAGGGATAGCTAACACTCCAGAAGACAGGAGCAGAATTCAAAACGATCTTGACAGACTAGAGAGATGGGCCGAAACTAACAAAATGAAGTTCAACAGGGACAAATGCAAGATACTTCACTTTGGCAGAAAAAATGGAAATCAAAGATACAGAATGGGGGACGCCTGGCTTGGCAGCAGTGTGTGCGAAAAAGACCTTGGAGTCCTCGTGGACAACAAGTTAAACATGAGCCAACAATGTGATGCAGCAGCTAAAAAAGCCAACGGGATTCTGGCCTGCATCAATAGGGGTATAGCGTCTAGATCCAGGGAAGTCATGCTCCCCCTCTATTCTGCCTTGGTCAGGATGGATGGATGGATGGATGGATGGAAGGAAGGAAGGAAGGAAGGAAGGAAGGAAGGAAGGAAGGAAGGAAGGAAGGAAGGAAGGAAGGAAGGAAGGAAGGATAGAAGGAAGGAAGGAAGGAAGGAAGGAAGGAAGGAAGGAAGGAAGGAAGGAAGGAAGGATTCCACCTGGAATACTTTGTCCAATTTTGGGCACCGCAGTTGAAGGGAGATGTTGACAAGCTGGAAAGCGTCCAGAGGAGGGCAACTAAAATGATTAAGGGTCTGGAGAACAAGCCCTATGAGGAGCGGCTTAAAGAGCTGGGCATGTTTAGCCTGTAGAAGAGAAGGCTGAGAAGAGACATGATAGCTATGTACAAATACGTGAAGGGAAGTCATAGGGATGATGTTTTCTGCTTCCCTGGAGACTAGGACACGGAACAATGGCTTCAAACTACAGGAAAGGAGATTCCACCTGAACATCAGGAAGAACTTCCTCACTGTGAGGGCTGTTCGGCAGTGGAACTCTCTCCCCCAGGCCGTGGTAGAGGCTCCTTCTTTGGAGGCTTTTAAGCAGAGGCTGGATGGCCATCTGTCGGGGGTGCTTTGAATGCGATTTCCTGCTTCTTGGCAGGGGGTTGGACTAGATGGCCCATGAGGTCTCTTCCAACTCTACTATTCTATGATTCTATGATTCTATGATTCTATAAAAACATTGGCTACTAACAAATTGACTAAAATAGAGTTGCATAAAATGAACTTGCAGTAACAACATTGTCAGAAGTTAAATCCATAAAAAGTTCAGTCCTTGCTGCCTAAAGAAACAACTGTGGATTTGGGTGGGAGGCAGACTGCATTGGATAATCCAGAATGTTGGATAAGCGAAGGTTGGATAACTGAGACTATATTGTATATACAAATATTGAGTGTTTTTTTAAAGCCTCATTGCATTTTCAATGTTTTCTGCATGTCCTTGAACCATAAAGTCCTCATCTGACATTAACCAGTTGAAGCTGGGACTTGAGGATATTCATACCAAAATGTTAAACCTGTCTCTAGAACTCCTCAAAAGTAGAGAACTGGATTTGGCCTCCTAGAAAAACGAGCTGCTGAAAACAGTGGCATGTATTCTTTATGTCATGGATGAATCATGAGCTCCCCATTCCATCCATGGATCAGGAACCAAGGAAAGATCTTTTCTCCAGAGTATTTTTCTTTTGGAAAAGTGAAGAGCTCAGCATGTGTATCCCCATCAAAAAATGCTACCTGCCCCATTGAATAGTCCAGAGAAATTCTGATCCTCTTTGGTTGATGACATAAAGGCAAATTTGTCCTTGGTTCTGTGTTTGCTTCATACTTCCCATCTATACGTTGGATCGCCCAATACCCCCCACTAGGATCAAATAAAATTTGATCGTTTCTGTTTGCTGACTCCCTAACCACGCCCACACCCCACCACTGCCCTCCTTCCACAATTTCAACTTCCCAGCAAATTTTCCCGGAGGTAAAGCCCTCCTGGGTTAAAACACTGCCCATGAGGTTGTATCTTTTAAGACCAAGAGCAACACTTTGCTTCATTCCTTTCCATTTCAAACTTTTTTTGTCTTCAGATATGTAGAGCTGGGGGAAAGCTGTGTCAGGATCCAGAGTCAGGTTTGCTGCACAAAGGAGAGAAAGAAAAAAAATCATTGTGCTATCAAGATTCATTAGGCTCTTAAGACGATTGCAAGAAGTCATTATTGTTGTTGTAACTAGCTGGCAGCCTGCAATTCTCAGACCTCAGAAAAAAAAGAGGAGGCAAGTTGTGGCCCTTCACTTTTTGCTGGAGAGCAATTCCTAGCATTTCTTACCATCTCCTTTTTTTCAGCTGAGAATAATAGAACATGCAGTTTATGATCATCTAGAGCCCGGAGTGTGGTGGAGGCTCCTTCTTTGGAGGCTTTAAGCAGAGGCTGGATGGTCATCTGTCGGGGGTGCTTTAAATGAAATTTTCCTGCTTCTTGGCAGGGGGATTGGACTGGATCGCCCACAAGGTCTCTTCCAACTCTATGATTCTATGACCCTACAGTGTTTAAAAAGTGGCCTGTTGTCATTCTTTGTGGCAGGAATTAGAGAAAACCCCCCAAAAAACTGATAGGAGAATGAACTCTGAAAAGGTAGTGCTTTAAGCAAGCCAAAAAACCACAGATTGAAAAGTTGCTAATTTTTTTCCAGCAAGGACCCCTGTGTATCACTAGTCTTTCAGTGTGACTAAATGGCAAACCTCTGCTGGAAGACCTGAAAATGCCTAGAGAAATGTTCCTCCAGGGAGTCTTTTAAGTCCTCCAGCATGACTGGAAGTTGACCATAGGTTTCTAGAGAGAACACAATAATAAAATCTGGACATAATGAAATACACAAAAGTTAAATCCACAAATGTCCAACTGTAATATTTCAGTATCCTTGCCACAAAACCAACTAGTTACAGGTAACCTCCAAGTTCTAGCTAGGAAAGCCCTCCCCCCCCCCCCCGCCAAATCTTCAAAATCCAAATCAGAAATGGTTATCAATTCACTTCAAATCTTGTTTTCCTCCATATTTTCTCTGTTCCTCACTGCTGGAGGTGAAAATATGCCTTCCTGACCTGACAAAGAATATCTATCTCTCTCTCTCTCTCTCTCTCTCTCTCTCCATATATATATATATATATATATATATATATATATGTATGTATGTATGTATGTATGTATGTATGTATATGTATATGTATGTATGTATGTCTACAAGGGTTGCCAAATCAAAGGCCTGAAGTTTCAGGGCCAAAACCTGAGATCTTAGGGCAAGCTCTCATATTATCATGGGGCCGACACTGGTGATGCCATTAATCATGATGTTTCGAACATTGGCTATATTTAGAGGAAAAAACATGCACATGCACACACTTTCTAGGATAGCACTCTTCTCCTGATATTTTTTTCTTTGCCCTGAGGTCTGATGGAGAAGCTCCATATAGAGAGATTTGACAACCTGGAGATCTGGCATCCAAACTATTGCTTTGTCAGTTCAAAGTCTGAAATCATAACCATAGGGGAACAGATATCTTGATTAGCAGTGAAAGGAGAGGAAGTTACCTGTTACGCTGTCCTTAGCAGATCTGCAAGGGATGCAGTTTTGTAGGCAACTCTGGATCTGGTATTGAGGAGGCTTGGTGTAAGAAGTATTTTGAGCCTGGTTTGTGTGAGGGTTTCCATAAGAATAATTCTGCAAAGCTTAGAACATAGTTTGATTTTACAATGGGATCACCATCTATTCAATAATATTTACAGAGAAAATTGATCCTATTTAGATTAGCTATTCTGGTTCAAGTTTCTTTATTGACCTTTTTTATGGACAACAGAGGTTCCTTATTTACCATTTGACTGTAAGTTATTTTTTCCAAAAAAACCCCCCAAAAATATCTACAGAAAACAACCTTCAACAGAATATTTGCCTCGAATTGAATTGCTTCAACTCCACACAGCTTGGAAAAGTTACTTGTTTGGAATACAACTCCCAAGGTCTCTGAGCCAGCAGGTCCAATGAAACCAAGGAGAGTAATAAAAAAGTAACTTTTCCAATCTCTGAATAGCCAATATAGCTTACTGCAAACAACATAGCTGAGGCCAAATAGAAGTGCAAATCAACCTCATGTATAAGTAGAAGCCAGTTTTTGGAGTAAATGTATAGATTTTTATATGGTCTGTGGATAAGTCAAGGGTCATTCCTTGAAGAGTGGAAGGTACAAATGCTGCCTCAAGGGTTAGCTGCTCCAGGCTACTGCTGCCATCAAGGGCGGTTCACCCGTTAGGCCAACTAGACACCATGCTCTGGGGGGCGCAGTTGAGGCACCTCTTGAGGTGCCGCCAAGTTAAGCAGCTTCTTGTCTTTTTTTTTTCTTTTTTCCCCTCCCCGCTGGGAGAGGCACGCTCTCCTGCATGCATGCATGTGCATGCGCGCACCCTGCCTCCTCCTCCCAGACTCACTACCAGAGGCAGGCAGGCGAGGAGGGAGGCACGCCCTGAGGGACAACAAGAGAGACCTTCACCGGCACGGACAATGGCAAGGTAGGGATGCCTCCGGCACAAGGAGGAGAGGGGGTGGGGCAGGCTGAGAGTGGGCAGTGCCAGGCCCCTAGGCTCTCACGCTGTGGTGTCCCTACATTGCCATTGCCCGCACCGGTGAAGGTCTCTCTTATTGTCCCTCAAGGCAAGCCTCCTCCTCACCTGCCTACCTCCAGCAGTGACTCTGGGAGGAGGAGGCGAGGCTGCATGCGCATGCATGCATGCATGTGTGCATACGGGAGGGTGTGTCAACTCCCAGCCGGCCCCACCCCCTCCTCCTTCTCACACCGCGGCGTCCCTACCTTGCCATTGTCCATGCCGGGCTCCAGAGGAGGGGGGGAGGAGGGGGAGGGGGCGGGGCCAGCTGGGGGGCACCAAAATTCTGTTCGTTTACACATGAAAATTACCTAGGGTCAGCCCTGGCTGCCATCCCCCCACTCAAGGCCTTGAAAAAGATAGTAGGATGGAGAGAGTAGAAGTGATTGGTGCCTCATTCCATTCTCCTGTGATGAAGTAAGCTGTTGCCTTATGCCATTCTATTCAGAGAATGGAATGTTTCCTTCTTAGAGAAGGTACAGTACTCAAACAGAGCTATATAGGGTACATAAATGTACTGTGGAAAATGAGAGATTGTGTGGGAGATTCTGCATTGTTTCACAGGATCCTTGAAAGTCTGGGAAACATGATAGTATAGTAAAATAAGAAATAGCCAAACAAAAATACTCTGTATATATTATAGCAATATACATCCTGCCTTAGTATTTGGATGAATCCAATTTTTGCTAGAAACAAAACAAGATCCAGCATAAGTATTCTGCTGATTTGTACTGTAGTGTACTGTTAGTTATTTGCTTTGCTTGTGGTTTTTTTTCTTGGCAATTTGGTTGGTTTTGGGAACTAATATCTCTTGACTTATGAGGGTGTGAAGTCCTATGTCCTGCTTTTCTATTCAGCAACTTAATTGCATCCAGAAATTATTTCATGGGGCTGTAATGTCTTAAAGGCACCAGATTCTGTCTGATTTTGGACACTAAGCAAGATCAGCACTTATTAGAATTTGGATGGGAGACCACCAACAAATAAAATCATAGAATCATAGAGTTTGAAGAGACCACGTGGGCCATCTAATCCAACCCTCCTATGCAGGAAAATTACAATCCTTGGTTTAAAAGCTTTTAAGAAAGGACCTTCCATCAATACTGGACAATGTAGGCTATATTTGATAGAAAGGAACTGACAAAACCACCTTTGAATAATCATTGTCTAAGAAAACCTAAGAATTTCATGGGGTCACCATAACAGAGTACTTTAATTCATATACAAGAACATATATTATTTAATGAGAAAACTATGATTACAGTTGGCCCTCATATCTATGGATTCTACAGCCATTAATTCAACCAGCCACAGCTTGAAAATATTCTTCTCACCTCAAAAAATTTCCAAAAAATGATATTGATTTTGCCATTGTACATAAGGGACACAATTTCCTATATAATAGGACTTGAAAATCTATGGATCTGGTACCCATGGAGGGTTTTGGAACTATATTGCAGACAATACCAAGGGCCCAACTGTATATGGGAGACTTTTTATCAGATAGTATAAAAAAGAAAACACTGCCAGTATAGTGCAGCAATTTGAGTTTAGGCAAGTTCAGATCCTCACTCAGACATCTCACTGGATGGCCTTGGGTGAATCACACTCTCTCAGTCGAAGAGGGAGGCAGTGATTTTCCCTATGAATTGAGCTTCCAAGAAAATCTCCATGACAGATTAGTCTGAGAGTGACTGAAAATTGGTAACAACTTGGAGGACACACAGAAAAAACACAGCAGATATTTCTTACCTGGGAGATTGAGAAGGATAAGAGCCAAGATCACAGCAATATTTCCTACTACTGAGATGCCAAGACCAATTTTCCACCAGAGAAGATTGGAGCAACAACCTGTCAGGATTGCTGAATCAGCCTGGGACTGGCTGCTTAGCTTCCCTGAGTTGGCAAACCATGACTCGGAGGGGAAGACCCCTGAGAAATGGAGAGAGAAAATTGCAGCAGCTTAACCAATTAAACAAGCTACTCTGGCATCCAAAAAGTTTGCAGAAAAAAAGAGGGCCAGGCAACTTGACTACAGGGTGGGAGATTTGGTATGCCTGTCAACAAAATATTTGAAATCCACATAGCCCTCCCGGAAGTTAGCCCCTTGTTTTGTTGGTCCATTTCCGAAGTCGGTGGCTGTTCACTTGGATTTATCACATACTTGGTGAAAGGTCCATCCTGTGTTTCATGATCAAATGGGCTTACGTGGCTTCCCACTGGAGTAAAGCTGACTCTGAATCTATCCTCCTCATGGTGAGGGCTTATACCCATTTTTAAATTAAGACTATTTTAGACTCTAAACCAGTGGTTCTCAACCTGGTGTCCCCAGATGTTTTTGGCCTTCAACTCCCAGAAATCCTAACAGCTGGTAAACTGGCTGGGATTTCTGAAAGTTGTAGGCCAAAAACATCTGGGGACCCCAGGTTGAGAATCACTGCTCTAAACGTTCTCGGGGACATTTAAATTGTTTAGTACAATGGAAGTCACAGACTTTACATCCTGAATGGATGGCTGCTAAACATATGTGGGCCACCTGGTTAAAGAAACTGTTTCATCAAACCCATCCCCTTAAGCCTGGATAAGACCATCTGTTTGCTGGGGAAAATTGAAACTGCAGTCAACAGACTGTGGGCACAGTCTTTGTAGGGGGTGGGATGGGAATCAGGGTCTGATAAATACAGGAGATTTGAGCAGGAAAACTTTACAACTGTCTTCTCAGGATTGTGGAAAAACAGAATAAAAAACTTGTTTCCAGCGATTTATTGTTGTGAGCTTGATTTTAACTCCAAGATATTCCAGAGTCTGACACAACCTGTGGAACTGGAAGTCAGTTGGTGAAATTGAGCACAAGTTCCATGCTTTGCCTTCACACACTTGCTAGATGAATGTGTGTCTCTGACTAAGGACAGTATCACATGAGGGTTGAGGCTTTCCTTTACATTAAGATTTGAGCACATGTGATTGCACTACTTATCACAAAATGCTGTCACATTGTAGTTTATCACGTAACCCCCGTAGTTTAGGATACCCATGAATGGTACCTTAAAAGTGTGTTGTTCCAGTGCTGAAGTGGAACTAGTACTACTGCAGTGATATTGGGTGAATCCACATGGCCTTGTAAGCATGTTGTGGTCATAACGTTTCTCCACTTCTCTTTTCCCACGCTGTGGCCATACAACCTTCAGTTAGTAGATGGAGAAGACCTCTGTCTACACTGCCATTACTTTACCCTTTGCCCTTGATAGGGACTTTTAAATAACATTAATTTTGCTGTTTTTTTCTGGGCACTATCTGGTTTCTTACTAGTTGTACAGGCTTTTCATTCACAATGCAGATATACTTTTGGAAAAGGTACTTCTTGATGTGTCCAGCTACATTTATGCACATGGTTGCAGTGTTGTTAACACATATTTTGAATGTGGATCCACATCTTTAATTACAATGTGCTACACTGGATTCAAATGATCAAATGTTGTCAGAGTTCTGATGTATTGTATCTGAGGTTAGACACTGATGATTACACCAACATCTCATGGCAACATAAACTAATTTGTAGATGGTTGGGATTCGTAGTTGTCGTCTGCTTGAGTTAGCAATGCATGCCTACATATTATGATGAGAGGCATGGAAAGATAAATGCCTTCATGGGAACATGGAAAACTGTAACTGGGCCCCTGTGAAGTGGCAAAGTACCAAAAACACAAAATGCTAGGAGCTTGTGATAATGACTCAAATCTCAAAATTGTGTAGTTCTTCCAATATAAAAAAGTGAAAACTTGAACATGGACTAGGAAATCAAAGTGTAATTTGGGAGGAATGGTCTCTGAGGTGGCGTAGTAAGGAGATAACATGATCCTTGTTAGTATAGCATTATTAAAGGAAAAACCATGCCACCATGTTCGAGGCTTCTACAAGTACAGGGTTGTGATGTTTAAGCACATTAATAGACTATGCTGCAAAAATGTTGTAGTTCTGGTGCTAAGAATACAGGCCAAGGACAAGCCCAGCGGCTCAAATTCAGTGTGAGTGACTTAAATCCCATTTTGGACAGGAAGAACTGCAGATGGATGTTGTCTGACATTTGCTAACACATAAGTATGGGCAATGGTTAAACTTCATTGTGGTCAAGTATGAAGTTGTTAATGCATGTGACATGATTAAAGGATTAACTCTATGATACACCCATTACAATCCCAGTCCAATTAAGAATGATATATTTTGGCTTCAAAAGATTATTTGGGCTTAAAAGGAAATAGGAATGTTAAAATCAGCAGCCCCTGAATCCAATAATTGTAACAATGTATATGGGCATTGCAGGTTACCTTTCAGTGGAGATCTCTACCATTTTAATTTGTCATACCTCACAACCTCTGAGGATACCTGCCATAGATGTGGGCGAAACGCCAGGAGAGAATACTTCTAGAACATGGCCATACAGCCTGGAAAACACACAACTGGTGAGGTTGTGGGGTGGGGATTCATTTTGTTATTTGAGAGTTGTAGTTGCTGGGATTTATAGTTAACCTACAATCAAAGAGCATGCTGAACTCCACCAACAATGGAATTGAACCAAACTTGACACAAAGAACTCCCATAACCAACAGAAAACACTGGAAGGGTTTGGTGGGCATTGAACTTGAGTTTTGGAGTTGTAGTTCACCTACATCCTGAGAGTACTGTGGACTCAAACAATGATGGATCTGGACCAAACTTGGCAAGGATACTCAATATGCCTAAATGTGAACACTGGTGGAGTTTGGGGAAAATAGATCTTGACATTTGGGAGCTGTAGTTGCTGGGATTTATAGTTCACCTACAATCAAAGAGCATTCTGAACCCCACCAATGATAGAATTGGGTCAGACTTCCAAAACAGAACCCCCATGGCCAACAGAAAATACTGGAGGTCTTTGAGAGGAATTGACAGTGATTTACGGGAGATGTAATTCACCTACATCTGGAGAGCACTGTGAACCCAAACAACGATGGATCTGGATCAAAATTGGCACAAATACCTGATACGCTGAAATCTGAATATTGGTGGGGTGAGGGTGGGATTGAATTTGTCATTTGGGAGTTGTAGTTGCTGGGATTTATAGTTAACCTACAATCAAAGAGCACTCTGAACCCAGCCCACAGTGGATCTGCACCAAACTTGGCACACTGCCCACATGGCCAATGTTGCATACTGGTGGGGTTAGGAAGGACTGTTTTTGAATTCTGGGAGTAGTAGTTCACCAACACTCAGAGAGCACTCTGTACCAAACTGGCGATGGAACTAGTAAACTTGCCACACATACCCAACATGAACTTTGAACACTGGTGGGGTTTTGAGGGGACTGACCTCAGAGGTTGGAAGTTATAGTTTACCCACATCGACAGAGCAAGGTGCACTCAACTGAAGGAAATGGATCACACTTGGCACAAATACCTAATATATGACCAACTTTGACTACTGGTAGAGTTTTTTTTGTGGGGGGGGGGGATTGACCCAACTTGATGATAATTGTAGTTTTCCCTGCATCCAGAGTACCCTGTAACTTCCAATGATAATGGATCTGAACCAAACCAGGTACACACAGACTCAACGTGGCCAATGTGAATACAGGCTGGGTTTGGGTGTGATTGACCATGGCATATGGGAGTTGTAATTCATCCACATCCAAAGAGCACTGAACCCAGCTGACAACAGATCTGGATCAGACTTGGCACATAGACCCAGCATGGCCAACTGTGAATACTGGTGGGATTTGGGGAGGATTGACTCACGATTTTGGGAGTTGTAGTTCACCCACATCCTTATACATTTTCTAATGGGAGCATTAATAAAAAAAAGGAAAGACTGACTTTTTAAAAATAAATTGCATTACAAATTACCTAGGCTGCTTCTGCTCCTCCTTCTCCTCCTCCTGATGCTGCTGGGCCACTCTCAGCCGCACATCACACGGGCAGTTTCCCATCTGCCTTGAAGGCACTCAAGGCTGGTGCAAGCCTCCCTCCAGCTTCGCACACTCTCCCTCGCTCATGCATGTGCATCACGCTGCCATGCGCCAAGCACGCCTGCTCTCCTTGCTTGGAGTCTCAGAAACAGCCCTACACTTGTCTGAGATGCCAGCTGAGAGGTCGGCCAATCAAAACAGAAGAAGGGCTTTTGGTGGGAGGATTTGTTGTCTGCTTCCAAAATGGAAGAGAAGGACGGGTGGGGCGATCTTCAGCCTTCTCTGCCAAGGGGGTTCCTATGACCATCAGAAATATGTATTTTCTGGTCGTCTTTGGTGACCCTCTTCCTCCTTTCTCGTGAGCCCGCCCGGGGGTCCCGACCCCCAGATTGAGAAAGGGTGGTATAAATAAATAAAAACAACAAAAAAATTAAACTGAACAAAGACTAAAGCAATACCTTTTTTCTCAATGTCGGGATGGGGTTTTGTGTATGTTTCTCGTCTTCTTGGGTCTATGTTTGTATAACCATCTTCATCCTCCATTTTTTCAGAGCAACTGTTCTGCCCTTGTAGCAAGTGGTAAGAATTTCAAGTTCCTTGAAGTAGTTCCTTAAAACTGAAAGCCGAATGCAATATGTGAATCGGTTTACCACTTGGTGAAGTCAGAATTCATTTGGCTGGTTAAAACTAGAACAGAGGGTCAGATTTGGTCTGCAGATAGTCACTAACTCATTATTGGGTGAAACAATTCTGTCAACCTTTCGTAGGCTTAGATATTGCACCTCTGGGCAATGGAATTTATCTTATCTTATCCCTTTCACATATCTATTTTTTCCTGTCCAACCTGCTGTAGTGAACAGGACTGCTCAATTACTATTAGAGATGAGTTCAGATGACTGGATTGGGAAACAAAAGAGAAACTCCACCTTCTGATCTCTGCTTAAGCAAATGTTTGAGAGGTATGGAACCATAGCACCCAGTTGCCCCAGTTTTGCAGGGGAAGTTCCAGTTAATCCTCTGCCAGCCCATTTTTAGCTGCATTAAAATGTCCCATTCCTCTCTTCCTCCTTTTGTCCCAGTTAACTACTCATAGTTTGGGTGATCTTCTCCATTAATAACATTTGCCATTTTCCCCATGCTCTGATATTGCTTGGCCAGACTTGTCCTTGTTTTCATCTGTGAAAGGTTGAAGGTTCAGTGTTGCAGATTCTTGGGTAGCACTGGAATTACACAGCACCAAGATGGTGTCTGGCTCCTTACTTTTGTGTATGCTTTGCTTTTGGGCTCTACTGAGAATGCTACTATGGGTTATGACTCGTATAAAACTAGAAGAATAATTGATAAAATGAAACTGTAAATTTAATTAAGGGCCCTGGATTGTGACTGGGCTATCTACTCCACTGATAGTGATAGCTAAGCAGCCCCAACATAGGTGCTGTATTATACATATTATACAAGCATTCATAACGGTTAGACACTTCCACTCTTTGACCCATTAGCCATACAGACATCATTGTGTCCATCCACTAGGATCAGAAGAATAATATATCATGAACTCTTCTGGATCAGGTCTCGAGTTTAATGTTCTTTACCCCATTATCTGGAAAGTCCTCAACAAGGGATAATAAGCACATTCATCTAGAGATGGGTAATGTTTCTGGCCTGTAGAGTGAAGTATATTAGGGCTATGACTGGAAAGCACACAACAAAAACAGCAATAAAATTAGTTTATTGATAGGTTAAATTATCCAGTTTTTCCATTCTGAAAATGAGATTTTTAACAACACCATTATCAGTAAGTTCTTTATTTCTAAAAGTCACTACATGCGACAGCTCTAATGGCAACATAGAAAACCACAATTCATCATTCCAATAACAACAAGGCTCAAAAACATGCTTTATAAGTCTGATATGATCACAGTAAAAAGAGCAATGTTAAAAAGTAAGCTGGAGAGAAAGCGGACAGCAGGATAGCAAAACTCTGACATTTTAAAAACTGCTGAAAAAGTGGGAACAGAAATTATTTCAGTCTGAATTGTGAAACTGCAAACTGTTCAGATCTGTTGTTCTCACAGATGCAACGTCTTTAGCCTTCTCTGTCAAAGAGTATTGGTGCTTTGTCAAACTGCAAATCCCAAGATTTCATAGTATTGAACTATACACATTAAAGTGGGGGTCAAAATGCATTAATTCTACACTGCTATACACCCTTAAACTGTAGATATGGAGTTTATTTTATTGTTTACTTGCAGCTTGTATTTGCTGTAACTCCTTAGCATACCTGTCATAATTATGACTGCAGTCTAGGTAATGAGTATAATTAATTAATTTAAAGCCTTGAGCTGGGAAATCTACTTGTAACAATCTCTAACATCTATGGGAAAACTCAGGATAATTAACAGTGGTGTGAAGAGTAAAGGAAAATTCCCTATCTATGCAAATCCACAAGTTAATATACTGAATTACTGGCACTTGGATTCCTCATTGAGTAAGGAGAGTAGGCAGGAAAAATGCTTTGGTTTATTCAAAACACCACATTACAGCATAGTACCTGCATTTTCTACAGGGCTGATTTAATCTACTCATATATCCTCTAGGAATTTCCTAGGTCCTCCAGTTAATTTTATGTATATTTCTGCTAAAACATACCATGGAGTCGTCTTTCAGGATCTAGAAAATTCCTAGAGGATATCTTTCTAGGAATTTTCTGGGTCCTCCAGAAGGATTTTATGATACCTAATGGCAGAAATAAAACATTTCAACAGGGTTCACTGTTATGCACTTTTTCCATACATCATCTGTATTTCATTAGTGGATTTTAACTTGTATTTTAACTCTGTGTATCTTGTTGTATGTCTTTTAATGGTGTTGTATCTCTTGTTTTAATGAATTTGTATCCCTCCTCGAGCTGCAGGAAGAGGCGGGTATTATTATTATTATTGACACAAAGAAAGAGTATGACACACGAAACGAGATATATATCCTGGAGTTCGTATCACAAAACCACAAGTCAAACACTTCCTAAGTGTTTAGGACTGTGTGATGTATATGATGATGATGATTATTATTATTATTTCAGGGATGTATCCCCTGTAAATGTGGGAGCCGTATTGTATTGGAAGGATGCAAATGTGTGTGAGAAAGTACATTCTGCACAGAGTGTGGTCAAAAAGATGGGGAAGGGAACAAGTGGGTAACTGCAAGATTATGCAAAACTGTTATTTTAAGTAGAGGAACCCCTGAATTGTGTTGAGTTTAGAAAACTCTAAACAGCGGCAGCAGGGGGGCGGGGGAGCCACGAAATGAGACTTCCTGGAAGGTCAACACCATTGGCTTTGTTGACTGCCTGCAAGCTACTTTTGCATTCTGAACCCAGTGTGCTGCAATTTAAGTAAAATAAAGGTGAAGGTGGAAAGGACAAAAGAGAGAAATTGAGACACTTTAAATGTGGGGTTGTTTTAACGCTGTGCCTTCAGGTCATTTCTGAGTTATGCTGATATCATGTTGTTTTTTAGGGGGTGGTTTTCCCCTTGCTTTTCTCTCAGTTCAGAGAGTGTGACTTGTCCAAGATCACCCAGTGGGTTTCTATAGTTGAGTGGGGATTCAAACTATGGTCTCCAGAGTATCCATGTTCGCTAAGTACCGCATCTCATGAGAGGGGGAAACCATCATATTACCATGGCATTATGTCCTGTTGCATTAGAAACCAAGTCATATTGTATCTCAGATCCCATCACATGTTATTCTTTCTTGCCTTTTCTCCTGAAATCATCCATTTTCAGATTTATCACATGAGTGAGTGCAGTTCCTGCCCACTCCATTAAATAAAACTTTGAAAATAAACTTTTGAGATACTTGACTTTCCCTTCTACTCCTGCTACTATCGAAGGGACGGAAGAAATCGTTCTTAAGGCAAATCCCCATTCTTTGGTCTCCTCTCCTTTCCACCCAATCTCATTATTCTCTATCGCAGAAATCTGAAACAAAGTTTAAAAAGTTGACAAAGGCTTTCGTGGCTGGAATCACTAGGTTGCTGTGAGTTTTCTGGGCTGTATGGAACATGGCCATACAGTCTGGAAAACTCACAGCAACCCAAAGTTAAAAAGCTAGCAGTTTCAAAAGATAAGATTACAATGGAGACTTCCAGTGGGCAGAGATGACGGCAGGCAGGACTTGCTAGGGGCTCCTAGCAAGCCATCTCCATTTGTTGGATGGGTAGAGCCTTCAGCTCCCCTCTCCCTGCTGATTGAGACAGGGAGAGATGCAAACATCCGGTGTGACCACCATCAATCCTAGGCTCCCGTAGAAGACGGGGGGCCAGCCAGATTCAGGGAGGTCGAGGAGGATGCAGTCCACAAGGAGAGAAGCAGAGTGCAAACTCTGCAATTACCGCTAGCCGAGCCCATTTTAAAAAGAAAAAGGACAAGAATCTACAAACAAAGATCTTTAAAGAAAAGTAAGTTTTCTTTACCTGATGCGGCTATTTGGTCTTGCAGTCAAAACTTCTTCCTTTTTAATGGCGGGGCTCATTTAATGAGTTGAAGAGGCCAAAAGGGTGAACTAAATATCGAAGTATAATCCCTTCGGAGGGGAAATCTGTGGAGCTCACTTCTTGTTATTGAAAAAGAATTATCTCCTGAGCCTATTAAAGCCTCCCAACATGGTAGAAAATGCCCCCAAATTTTACCCACTCCACTATAAAAATAAACAGAAGTCGGGAAGGTTAGAAAACAAGGATTTATTAGAACAAAATAAAAAATGAGGAGATGCAGAGTAGTCTTTCCACAAAGGCTGCAAGTCCCACCACATAACGATATATTATATTCTTTGCCTTCTTACAAGTTGACATTATTTCAAAAGATTTCCTTATAAGGGTACTTTTTCTTATTGATAAATTGCCCCCTCTGTCTCTCCAGCCAGTGATCAACACATGCTTTCTCATATGATGCTTAACTCAAATGGTGGTGGGCAAATTCCCCAAATTCCTGGCCCTTCAGTACAAAAGACATGCAATCAGAATTCCCCTCCTTTTACAAGGCTAGAAATACAGCTTAATGGTGTAACGTTAGAAACTGTGGACCATTTCCACTTCCTTGGCAGCCACCTCTCCACAGAAGTCAACATTGACACTGAAATACATCACCGTCTGAGCACTGCGAGTGTAGCATTTTTCCAAATGAAGCATGAAAGGCACTGCAGACTAACTCAACCAGAGAAATCAGCCATAGCAGAGCACCTGATGAACCAACCTGGACACAGCATATTATTTGAGAACACAGAAATGCTGGACCACTCCAACAACTATCATGTCAGACTACACAGAGAAGCCATTGAAATTCACAAGCATGTGGATAACTTCAACGGAAAGGAGGAAACCATGAAAATGAACAAAATCTGACTACCAGTGTTAAACAAACTCAAAAATCAGAACAGTAAATAAAAACAACACTCTGAAAACAGAGGAGTTCCAGACAGGGGCAGCTAATGACTCTGAACAAAGGATGCCCCCAAGAAGGAGATGAACCTTTCCAATGCCAATTAAAATGATTAACTGCAACATTCATGCTGGCTTTCAACTGACAAACAGTTCTTCTCACACCTTGGACTCTCCACAGATATATATTAACCTTCCTTGCTTAGTTGCTCCATGCCTCACAATCTCTGAGGATGCCTGCCATAGATGTGGGCGAAACGTCAGGAGAGAATACTTCTGGAACATGGCCATACAGCCTGGAATACATACAACAACCCTGAAGCAAAGAGTGTTTGAGGATTGGGACATCTGTAGGTATATCAAGGTGTTTATTTATAAAGCTATTGTCCTCCCAACCCTGTTTTAGACGTGGACTGTCTACAGACATCACACTCAACTCCTACAGTGATTCCCTCAGTGTTGTCTCCGAAAAATCCTGCAAATCTCCTGCAAACAGGTAGGCAAATGTCAGCGTGCTGGAAGAAGCAAAGACCACCAGCAGTGAAGCAATGCTCCTATGCCATCAACAACTTTGCTGGACTGGCCACGTTGTCTGAATGCCCGATCATAGTCTTCCAAAGCACTTACTATACTCCCAACTCAAGAACGGAAAACATAATATTGACAAACAAATCAAACAAATTACATCAGGACAAACCATATTAAACAATATAAAAGCAACCTAATTCTAAACTTAACAGATAAAGTAGACGACCGTAAGAACTTAAATAACCATTTAATGGAAAGTTGACTTGTTGAAGGCTTTCATGGCCGGAATCAACCAAATGGACAGTTGTCAATTAACAAAAAAAGAAAAGTTAGATTATAAATCTCAGAAGCTCACAAGATATCCCATTGTTTCAAGGATGGAGCGTGAGCTTCGCATTTGACTTGTCGACCAAGAAGAATGCATAGATCTCTTCTTTAAATGTTGTTTGGGGGAAAGTGAAGATCTCAGCATCTGTATCACCATCAAAAAATGCTACTTGCCCTTCTGAATAGTCCAGGAGAACCTGGATTCTAGTGAGACGTTTGTGCAAGGTCAAAATTGTCCTCTTAGGATCAGTGATTGACTCATACTGCCCACCAATACGCTGGACAGCCCAATATCCTGCTTGAGGAGCAAAATAAATGCTCCCTTTTCTATTGACGGATTTATCAGCCACCCCCACAGCCCACCAATGCCCATCTTGTACCACCTCAACCTCCCAACAGATTTTCCCAGAAGTGAAGCTTTCCTGGCTTAGCACACTGGGTAAAACGTCATATCGTATTTTAGTGCTGGTCACATTCTGTGCCATATTTCTCCATTCCACACTCTTCAGATCCTCTGACACGAAAAGTTGTGGATGGGCAGTGTTTGGGTCCAGGGTCAGATTTGCTGCAACAAAGAGAGAAAGTGAGGACAAGCATCAGTATCTATTGCATAGCCTTCCTAATTTTTCTTAGAGATAAAAGTGAATTTACACCAGGCATGGGCAAACTTGGGCCCTGCAGGTGTTTTGGACATTAACTCCCACAATTCCTAACAGCCAATAGGCTGTTAGGAATTGTGGAAGTTGAAGTCCAAAACACCTGCAGGGCCCAAGTTTGCCCATGCCTGATCTACAATATGAAATTAATGCAGTTTGACACCACTTTAGTTTCTGATGATGCATCTACACTGTAAAATCAATGTAGTTTGATACCACTTTATTTGCCATGGCTCAATGCTGTGGAATCATGGGAGTTGTAGTTTTATGTGGTCTTATTTGCCAAAGAATCTTCATGTCCACCAAACTACAACGTTCATGATTCCATGGGATTGAGCCATTGCAAGTAAAGTGGTATCAAACTGCATTGATTTCACAGTTTAGATGCACCTTCAGAAAATATTGATATCATTGCCATTATACAATAACAATAATAATGCACTTTATTTCACTTTATCTCCCCGGAGGGACTCGGAGACGATTTTAGTATATACATCTAAGGGAAACATTCAGTGCCTTTTTCACAGTGAACAACGACATACAACACACAGACAAAGCTGAAGTCCTTCCCTTTTTCATCTCTGGTGTCTAGAGGCCATGTTCAACTCCAACCATGGGGAGGTGCTCTTGTTCCATTTTTCCATGCCAAGGAGCCTGATTGTCCATAGACCTCTTTGCCGGCATGTCTGCATATCTGCATGGGGTGCCCTCTTACCTTCCTGTTGAGGTGGTACCTATTGATCTACTCGCATTGCATGTTTTCAAACTGCTAGGTTGGCAGAAGCTAAGGCTGACAGCAGACACTCACCCTGACATGCAGCTTCAAATTGCCAGACCTCGGTTAGCAGATTTCCTGCAGCTAGAGGTTTAATGCGTTATGCGTTATTTATGTTTATACTTAATCTTCTGGAGTTTTGTAATACTGATTTGCTGATTTTCTGGAGAAAAGAGTACCAGAATCCACTAATCAAATCACAGGTGATATTTTAAAAAACCCCTTGAGGTGCCTTCAATTCATTTTCTGACTTACAATCAGAAGAGCAGAGCAG
Source organism: Anolis carolinensis (assembly GCF_035594765.1). Taxonomy (NCBI): domain Eukaryota; kingdom Metazoa; phylum Chordata; class Lepidosauria; order Squamata; family Anolidae; genus Anolis; species Anolis carolinensis. The sequence goes on from NW_026943858.1 coordinate 49,389, forward strand.
AAGAAGGAGTTAGATGTCGGTTTTTCACCTTTTTATGTGACCCTCCCTCCTTTCTCTTTCCTCCCTTGATTCTCTCCATTCTCGGCACTGAGATGGAGGAAAGAAGGCTGGGGATTTTGAGGACCCCCCAACCCCTCCTGGTGGTATTGTTTCTTATCTGTTTACCACCCTGCTCACTTACAGGACTCATTCCAGCTCCGTGTCCCACTTACGGGAAACAGAAGAACTGATAATTCGGTCTTATTCAACACCGGCACCAATCCTTGTGGTTGTGCAGCAACATAACTGGAGATAGACCAATGCATATCTACCTATTGAAAAGGGGGGAATAGCCTTCACAAAGTTATTTGATCTTTATTCCAAAGAGATACAGGCCTGACGTAGCATCAGAGAGCTGTGGTAAACCTGCTTCCCAAAAGATTTTACACATCTTGAACCACAGAAGCCAAAGTATGCTATTATGTCAGACTGATTAACACACACATCTTCTTGTTTGCAGAAGGTTAGGAAACCAATATAGTTACTTGGGTGTGTGGGTAGTGCTTGTAGAGGAAAGTCTGACCGCATGGTGGGGTTTTTCTTCATTCGGAGGGGGCTTGCCATTGCTTTCCTTAGAGAGTAGAATGTGTGACTTGTCCAGGGTCATCCAGTGGATTTCCACATCTGAGTGGTTTCCACTGTCCTAGGGCCCTCCCACAAAGCCATATAACCCAGAATATCAAGGCAGAAAATACCAATATCTGCTTTGAACTGGGTCATCTTCCCTTCCACACAGCTGAATAAAGTAAAGGATTTCCCCTGACATTAAGTCCAGTCATGTCCAACTCTGGAGGTTGGTGCTCATCTCCTTTTCTAAGTCAAAGAGCCGGCATTGTCCATAGACACCTCCAAGGTCATGTGGTCAGCATGACTGCAGAATAAAATCCCACGTTGAATTGGAATATGTGGCAGTGTGGACTCAGATATCCCAGTTCAAAGCAGATATTCTGGGATTTTCTGCCTTGATATTCTGGGTTATATGGCTGTGTGGAAGGACCCTGGGTCCACATGGCCATATATTCAAGTTCAAAACAGAAAATGTGGGATTTTATTCAGCTGTGTGGAAAGGGTCCTGGTCCAATACTCAAACCACCACACCCTACTCCCTCAATGAGATTACATTTCATAGAATCGTAGAGTTGGGAGAGACCTCACGGGCCATCCAGTCCAACCCCCTGCCAAGAAGCAGGAAAATGACATTCAAAGCACCTCTAATTTCATCTCCCAGGATTCTTGATCTGTGGCTAAACTGGCTGGAATTTCTGAGAGTTAAAATCCAAACACCTGGAGAACCAAAGTTTGGGAATCACTGGGTTAGAAGAATCCTCTGCAAATAAGTATTTTTTTTAAAAGTCAGACTTGTAGCATTTGTTGGAATCACTGGCTGCATAGGGACACTGATGAAGAAACACAACCTACAAACTATCCACAGACCTACTAAGAAAATCCAACAAATGCTACATTCAGCAAAGGACAAGAGGGATCCTCTTCACCTCTGCAGGAGTTTACTGTATACAATGCAGTTGTGGACAAGCCTACAGAGGGACCACCAAATGCAGCATTGTCCAAGGAACATGAAAGGCACTGCAGAATAGCTCAACCAGAGAAGTCAGCCATAGCAGAGCACTTGGTGAACCAACCTGGACATAGCATATTATTGGAGAACACAGAAATGCTGGACCACTCTGATAACCACCATGTCAGACTACAGAGAGAAGCCACAAGCATATGGACAGTTTCAACAGAAAGGATGAAAATGAACAAAATCTGGCTACCAGAAATAAAAAAACTCTAAAATCAGGACAGTAAATAAAGAACAACACTAAAAAACAGGGGAATTCCAGACAGGAAACAATCAGGGCCAGCTTACACCTCCTAACAAAGGATTCCCCCAGGCAGGAAGCAGCTAGACTTTGAAGCTGCAAAGCCATTCAATGCTAATCAAGGTGGCCAATTGCATCATTCACACTTGCCTCAGGCAGACAAGAGTTCTTTCTCCCACCCTGGACATTCCACAGATAATATAAACCCCATTTTCCAACAGACCTCACAACCTCTGAGGATGCCTGCCATAGATGTGGGAGAACCATCAGGACAGAATGCTTCTGGAACATGGCTATACAGCCCGGAAAACACACAACAACCCAGGGGATTGCTCTTTTTTATAGACTGAAGCTCTTTCATTTTCATCCCATAAAACATGTCTATAGCACCATACCGCTGTGGTAAACCTACTTGCCAAAGGATTTTACTCACTTTGAGCACAAAAGCCAAATTATGCTATCAAAAGGCTCACAAACAAACATATTTTCCTGTTTGCAGAAGGTCAGAAAATCATTGTGGTTATTTGGATGTGAGAGCACTACCCACAGAGGAGAGCCCATGAGGAACCAAAACCCTCCAACATCTGCATTGGAATTGAATGAGGGGAACTAAGAGAAAAGGTCACATGAAAGGCTGGCTGCTTATCCTTACAGTGTTCAATGTCACATTGTATAAAAAGTGGGTGGTTGGAATAAAAAAACTCAGATGGAAAGACCCAACATTGCATTTGCTGGCTTAAATCTAATAGTTTGTCTTAGAAAGGCACCATCCTACCAAGATGGGAGTCACCAGTTGCCACTTAAGAACCATTGGATTAGATATGATTAAAGCAATCTAGTTCATTGCAACAGTTGTATTCTGAGCAACAGTTCATTTCAACAGTTGTATTCTAAAACTATGGATTTCAGTCCAGTATAATGTTTAGTGACAATAAAAGCTAGAGTTACCTGTTGTGTAATTTTTAGCTGATCTACAAGGAATACATTTTTGCATGCAAGCCTGGATCTCTTTTGGTGCTTTGTTCTCCACAGGATGGACCTGGGAAGCTGAGAAAATAGCATGACATTAGGACAGGTAGCCACCCAGTCTACATACATTGAGAAATCTTTCCTCACCAACATTAAGCCTTGATATGGATAGGGTTGGTCCATGTGCTTCAGTTTCTATAGACTGCAGCCTTTCTCTTTAGATGGATGAAAAGATATCCTGAGTTAGTTGACTGATGCACACACATATTTGCTTCATATATCTCATAGGAGATTCTTGGCACTATTGTTCACAAAGTTAAAGTTTCCAAGGTCTATATTAATAATGTAAATAATATTTGCAAATTGTCTCAGCCTAGATGAGAAAGGATCCTTTAACTAGTTAAAACATCATTCTGGGGGGAAAAGAAATCAAGTTCTGCAACACTTTGTACCCCTGCATAAGAACTAAAATACTAGTCTTCCTCTGTTTTTTTCTTCAAACTTTTTTGGAATGAGGAATTTAAAAAGCATTGTGTATTTTGCATAAAATACAATAGATTTTATTTTTTTAAATAAAAAACTCTCACACAACCTTATTTACAGTTTTAGACAAAATGTGCAATGTAACAGAGATGTTTGTAATTTCACCCAGTCCAAAGAAAACTTTTGAAAGTTTTTATCTATATCAAGAATGCAATCAGTAATTCACATATCTTTTCTCTCATTCAATCTCTTTTTATTAAAAAATCAGCTACATTCCTCCTCCATTTGTATAATGTTTTTGAAACTGTGAGGCTTCAGGATCTGTCTTGTCTCTCCATAGATAGCATCCAACTAGTGGTATACAGAGACATAAGTACACCTTATGGCTTTTTATGACATTATTTGGTTATTGTGGTGCAACTCTTGGTTCTGGTATAAGTACACTGGTTCACTTTTAGACAAGGCTTAAAGTGTATAGTATTTAGGCCATCATCATCATCATCATCATCATCATCATCATCATCATCTCTGAGTCCCACCCATGGGAGAAAGGCAGGATAGAAATTAATAAAGAATAACTACAGTAGAGTCTCACTTATCCAAGCCTCGCTTATCCAACGTTCTGGATTATCCAACGCATTTTTGTAATCAATGTTTTAAATACATTGTGATATTTTGGTGCTAAATTTGTAAGTACAGTAATTACTACATAGCATTACTGCATATTGAACTACTTTTTCTGTCAAATTTGTTGTATAACATGATGTTCTGGTGCTTAATTTGTAAAATCATAACCTAATTTGATGTTTAATAGGCTTTTCCTTAATCTCTCCTTATTATCCAGCATATTTGCTTATCCAACGTTCTGCCGGCCCGTTTACGTTGGATAAGCGAGACTTTACTGTATTATGATTATGATTATAATTATAATTATGATTATAATTTGTATCCCGCTTTTCTCCCTAAACAGGACCCAAAGCAGCTCCCAACATCATATAAAAGCAATACAAGACAACATACATATGTAAAACAATAATTCATAAAACAAGTTTACATAAGAAATAAACATATTTAAAAACATCTATCAAATACAGTTATTGCAGGAAATTCAAATAGGCAGATGATAAACTTAGCACGACTCAATAAAAGTTAGCCTTCCTGTCATTACAGCTAAGTGTTTTCATTAAAGGCTTGGACGAACAGGAAGGTCTTTAGCTGCTTTTTAAAAGATGTCAGGGAGGGGGCTGTTTTAAGGTATCCCTTTTAGTCAGTTATAGACAAAAATGAAATTGCTACTAGCCCTCTAGAAATGACTTCCCTGTGTTGTCGAATACTTTCATGGCCAGAATCATAGGGTTGTTGTATGTTTTCCGGGCTGTATGGCCATGTCCCAGAAGTATTCTCTCCTGACATTTTGCCCACATCTATGGCAGGCATCCTCAGAGGTTGCCTCTGAGGATGCCTGCCATAGATGTGGGTGAAACGTCAGGAGAGAATACTTCTGGAACATGGCCATACAGCCTGGAAAACATACAACAACCCAATGACTACCCTGTTTTTTGGTATACTAACATCTCCCTGGCTGCAAGCTCATACTCAGCTGGATTGCAACATGGAGTAGTGGGCTGCCACTTTCTTTAATGCAACTTACTAGTTTCAGATTAGATGGTGAACATGAATAACCTACCTGAAAGAACCATGAAGACCACAATGCACTTCAGAGCAATGCTTGCCGTGAACGACATTCCAATAACAATTCTGAGCCACATAGGAGATGAAGGAGGACCTGGGAGAAAATGATACTTAAGAAATTCAAAATCTATGACATTGGAGCCAGTATGGTATACTGATTTGAGTACTGAAAAAAGATTCCAAGGAATTTGATTGCATAGATCACAGATTCATTAAATCAAGGAGCTGAAAAGGAGCACTTAGCTATTCAATCCAATGACTCCTTCAGCTGTGAAATAAGAAGGGAAAACAGAAACTCATGTTCTGTTGACTATTTGGCCACTGGCAGAACTCGATCATCTGTAGTGTCCTTCCAATCTGGTGTCCTCCACATGAGTTGAACTACGAAGCCCATCTTCCAATGGCTATGCTGACTCAAGTGAAGGCATCAGGATATGTAAGACTAATATATCAGCTTTTCACTGCATGTACTTTTACAAGAGATAGAAACATGGCATCCTGTTTTCCAGGAGTGTTTGGAAAGAGAAGAACCCAATGCAGGATATTAGTTCAGTACCTTTGAGCTGAGGAGGAGGAGGATCAGGAGGCAATACTCTGTTTGGAAGTCCTGTTTTGTATATATTTTCATTATCCATGTTCAACAACTTCTTTTCAATAAAATGCCTTCCAAAACAGGAACGGATGGTTCCTTAAAGCTGGAGGAACCGACAGGGGAAGTGCTGATGTAAACATGTAATTTTACTAGGCTAGCCATCCTGTGCTGTAACCTCCTAAAACTTCCTGTATTAAAGTTGGCCATTGAAGCCATAGATTTCAGGATGGACGCATCTCCTTTCAGAGTGAAACTACTGCCTCAGGCAGGGAACGGTACTGTCATGAAAGGGTAATAATTGTTAGATAATTATTTTGGTTACTATTGTATTTTAGAAAAAATACAATAGTAACCAAAATAATTATCTAACAATTATTACCCTTTCATGACAGTAGCGTTTCTATATCAGAGTATCTTGGTTGGCTATGTGTACCACACTATGTACACATTGATGAATAGAACAGGGAGCAAAATGTCTTGGGCAGTCTTTGGGTAGATAAAACTTTGGCAACCAACTGTGAAACATTTTCCTCATTCATTTGGCACAATTCTAATGATTTTTTTTCAGCGACAGCAAAAATGCCCCTGTTCATCTTGGCTTTCTGGTAGTATGTAGGACCATGTTACTTTGACCTCTGTGTTTTCCTATTTTGCAATTGCCTTGGTGACACTTTTATTACTCTTACTGTCTTGATGTATAGGAGTGCTGTTTATTACTTTAAGCATTGGTGGTCCTGTAATGAGATTTGGTTAGGAGGGCAGTCCTATACTACTAAGGGCTGCCCTTCCAGAGAAACATAGTATCTTGCAGTATACAACAAGAGATACACTCCCTCTGAGACACCTTCATATTCAGGGTCCCTACACCAAGTATTAAGTGAGGATTTTGGTTTATAAAGTTGACATCATGTACGTTCTGCATTTTAACCATAATAATAAGTATCCCTATTTTTGAGTAGAATAATGAAAGGCGAAAATGTAGCCCATCCAGAGCACTTGACTTCATCTTCTGTATCTAGCCTTTTAAAATGCCTGGGTGAGAGGATGAAGTTAATAGCAATGACTCTTGAGAATTTTCTCTTGAAATAATATTGAGGGGGTGGGTTGATTCTTTTTTTAGGTTCTTGGGGAATGGACTAAGCTTTTACTTTCCATTGCTCTTCTTAGAGAAGGGGATTCATATAGAAAGGCCCTAAAAACTAATACATTTATTTTGAAATGAATTTGTTGGTTTTGAAAAAAGCCACAGAGCTTTTTTGTGTTGCCGTTATGTTGGTATTGGGTTAGGCCAGGCATGGGCAAACTTGTGGGCTGTTAGGAATTGTGGGAGTTGAAGTCCAAAACACCTGGAGGGACGAAGTTTGCCCATGCCTGGGTTAGATCAAAGGCTTATCTTTCCCAGCATATTGTTTATTTAATGATCCACCGAATGCCAATGGGATCCCAAAAGCAAGACACAAAGTCAACAGCAATTATCAATGAAACCTACATGCATAATGACTGAATTCCTGAGCTAGGGCAATTCATTTTTGAACTGTAATTCCCAGAATCACACAACCAGGAAGTAGTATCAAAAAAGTAACGTTTCCCTGAAATTCACAGGGACTTCTTGTTTTTAAGTATTTTAAATTGTTTTAATGGGTTTAATGTTGTTAACTGTTTATTTTAAGTACTGTCAATATTTAACCCTATTTTATTGCTTGTATAGGTTAGGTTTTAATTCACATATTGTTAGCAACTTTGAGCATCCTTTCACAGAGAAAAGTAATAAAAAATAAAGTCAAGTGGCAACCTGAAGGCAGATCCACAGTGATGACTGCATTGAAGTGGGAGTGGCTCCACTTCCTTTAATTCTACAAAGTGTATCAGAATGATACTGTCAGATTGGGTCCAGTTTTTTTTTCTTCATGTCAAGAGCGGGGGGGGGGGGGGGGTCCAGTGTAATAACAGAACATTTGTGTTCTCTTTTTCTGTGATTCACTGCCTACAGATGGCAGCATACCATCATCTTTCTATTCTAAACCAATTTTACATAGGCTGTCTGTCTAATCGTTTAGATTTCTCAATGAAATAACATTCCTTTAAACAAAAACACTGACTCTTGTGATGAGGACAGGTGATGCAGGCGGCGGGAGTTCAACCTCTGTTTCCTACATCAAATCTTTAGTGTAAGTCCATGCCCATCTCCTAATGCTTTTAATTTCTATTAGCTATGGAAGGGAAATAAAACAAGCATTCTTATCACACAGTCTTTTCTACATTTCACTGGGATTACTGGGCATAGATATGTGGGGAGATTCTGCCCAGGTCTCCTTGCGCCATGTAGAGAAGCTGAAACTCTGTGATTCTATTTCAACCTTTCCATAGACCTAGGCAGATGATCTATGTGAATAACTATTTCATAGTGGGCTATTTAATATGGTGAGATAGGAGGATGAGAAGATGTGTCTGGTGTACATAGAAATGCTAGCAGTAGGACCAAAATATACAGGCCTAACACTAATTTGAGCTTCTTATGTTCTTCACAATGAATTAGTGTAGCATCAAAAGGATCATCTTAGGCAATGATTTGTTCATAATAATAATAATAATAATAATAATAATAATAATAATAATACATAATAATGAATAATAATAATCATAATAATGATTCATTGGAACTTATGCCTCAAGTACCACCTCCCAGCAGCAAAGAACTGGTGGGACCACAAACCTGTAAAAGTATTGGAAAATGAGCACGCAAAGATACTGTGGGACTTCCGAATCCAGACTGACAAAGTTCTGGAACACAACACACCAGACATCACAGTTGTGGAAAAGAAAAAGGTTTGGATCATTGATGTCGCCATTCCAGGTGACAGTCGCATTGACGAAATACAACAGGAAAAACTCAGCTGCTATCAGGACCTCAAGATTGAAATTCAAAGACTCTGGCAGAAACCAGTACTGGGTGCTGTGCGAAAAGATCTCAGCCAGCATTTGGAAACAATAGACATTGACAAAATTACGATCTGTCAACTGCAAAAGGCCACCCTACTGCACGCATCATCCGAAAATACATCATACAGTCCTAGACACTTGGGAAGTGTTCGACTTGTGATTTTGTGAAACAAAATCCAGCATATCTATCTTGTTTGCTGTGTCATACAATAAAATAATAATACTTTATTCCATGGCAGCAATGATGTTGTTACTTCATGTACAAATAATATCAGACTACAAAGGAACACATTAGAATTGTGTTGGCATGGGGTAATGCTGGGCATGGGGAAATTGAATCTGAGAGACGGGGTGAGCTCTTGTCTGTCAACTCTAGCTTAAAGGGATTAAAAAAAACTAGGCTGGTCACAGATCATACAGATCAGAGAAAGATAAGTCAATTGTCTGGCCCAACGTGACTTTTCCCCATTTTTTTAAAAAATGATTAATTCCCATTCATTTCAACCTCACTGCAGGTTATCATGATGCTGATGCTCGAATAAAGCAACAATCCCTAAGATGCAAAGACACCATGCTGACTTCATGTATCTCTCTCACTCACTGCCCTATCTCCCCAAAGGGACTCATACACAGAGGCCTGCAATGCAAGCCATTTTCTGCATTCCATATTGTTCTTGAGGGAAAGAAAAACAAGGATTGTTACAAGCTAAGCTCTTATTAGATCAGGAGTGGGAACTGTGTGACCTTCCAGATGTTGGCCATCAACCTCCAGCTTTCCTCACTGGTCATGCTGGTAACAGCTGCTAGGAATATACAGTATAGCAACATCAGGAGAGCCCAGCATTCTCACCCCTATTCTAACTCACATTTGTGATGCATTTTTAAAAAAAGGGTCTTTTATATTACTTCATTTGCCAAGCTTGTAGGGCTGGGAGAGAGAGAAAGATTCAGATCCATACCTTTGTCTCCAGTAGAAACTGTTGTTGTATATGAATCTCTTCCTCTTGCATCTATAGCCTTCTGGCCCTCTTCATTCTCTATCTTCCCGAGCTCTTTATTACTTCTGGTGCAAGTAAGAGAGACTTTGGAAAAGGAAGTAACAGCTCCTTGAATTCCTTAAAATAGAAATTCAGGTGCAATTATGTAAATGACCTTGTAAAACTACCCTGCTGATTGACAAACTCAGTTTCTCTGTGCAAGATTATTTCACATATAATATTTGTAGCAGATAGTCAGTGCCCTTTGGGCCAAATGTCACAGACGATGACCTCTGGTTAGTTGATGAGGGAAATTTGGAGACTCATTTTGGTTTAGAAATCTCTCTCACCCTTGTTTTCTGACACACAAGCAATCATATTTATTTCAAAATTACTTCCAGCATAATGCTTACGTTCTATCCTTTCCCCAAGGTTCCAGAACAGCCCTAAACTTTAGGGCAGTGTGAATAAATAGTTGGGCAGTTTTATGGCCTTCCCTCTTTCCCTGGTCTCTAGAGCTTGGTGTATCAGGAGGATAACATTTATCTTTGTTGTTTTGTTGCCATCGTGGAGTTCATTACCTTTGCCGACATATCTACTAATCTGTAATTGCTTTATATTTTATGGTCACTACGTAGTATGGATCATGACACAGATGGTAATGCCCACTTAACTTTTCAGGCATAATTTGCATGGAAAATAGGAGATCTATTCTGTTGGCCATTGGGCCACCAGTGAATGACATGTCCACCAATTTTGGGGAATTGGGCCAGGAGAGATTTATTTGTTAAGTATACAGAATAGATGAGCCCCTGGTGGCGCAGTGGATTAAACCAAAAGGTCAATGGTTCAAATCTGGGGAGCGGAGTAAGCTCCTGCTGTCAGCTCCAGCTTCTGCCAACCTAGCAGTTCAAAAACATGCAAATGCGAGTAGATCAATAGGTACCACTCCAGTGGGAAGGTAACGCTCCATGCAGTCGTGCAGCCACATGAACTTGGAGGTGTCTACGGACAACGCCGGCTCTTCAGTTTAGAAATGGAGATGAGCACCCACCCCCAGAGTCAGGCATGACTAGACTTAATGTCAGGGAAAAACTGTTACCTCTTATACAAAATAGATTCTGGTTGTTTTATTTAACCATTTTTAAAAATTATATTCATTGATTTTGGAAGCAAAGGAGGGACAGCCTGGCCAGTACTTTCAAGGGAGGCAACCAATAAAGACTTTGGGCCCTTCCAGACAGGCCCTATATCCCAGGATATAATCCCAATTTTTCTGCTTTAAATTGAATTATATGAGTGCACACTGCCAGATAATCTGGAATAAACAGAAAACAAGGGATCTGATCCTGGGATATGGGGCCTGTCTGGAAGGGCCTTAGGTGATATTGCCTATATTTCAAAGGAAATTACCTCTAAGTATTCCTTGCCTAAAGAAACCCTATGGAATTCATATGATCATTACAATTCAAGAAGAGACTTGAAGGCACTAACACAATTTTGGTTTTGATGTTAGGAAGGGTTTGATTTCATTTTAATATTAAATTTTTGGATGCTTCCACCATGTTGTTTGTCCATAAATGTGTACACCACCTTCAGGCTCTGGGGAAAGGGAGGGTGAAGAGAAGAACAGCAAATACTGACAGCATGAACTGTTGCTCAAGGATAATGGGAGCCGTTTCTCAAAAACATCTGAAGGGCAGAAAGTTGCCTCACTGTGCCTATTATGAATGAGGGCTGGTCGGAAGAAGTGCTTGGATTCCTTGATGCAATTTTTGGGAAGACTCAAATATACAGGTAAAGCTCAGCTGCCTTCTGGGAATTTATGTGTCTTTTCAAAACCAGCCAAACAGGTGTAAGCATGCGATGGGTTGCATTGATACTTTCTTCTCCCCCCCCCCCATTACATTTTTATTATGCATGTTTTTTTAAAAATCACACAAAGAAAAAAGGAGATCAGAAAAGGAGATGAGGGTTGTGGAGCTCAGATCGTTGTTGTTGTTGTTGTTGTTGTTGTTGTTGGTGTTGTTGTTATCCTTATTTATATCCCACCTTTCTCCCCATAGGGATTCAAGACGGCTAACATTTATCCACACTAAACAGTTTAAAAAGAGCAATACAAAAGTTAAAAACAATTAAATAATAACAGTGTGTTAAAATAGAATTAAAATACAGCAAATACATTAAATACATTAAAATGGCCTTTAAAATTTATATCCCCTCTCATGCTCTGAAAAGGCCCTCTCCCGTGTTCCCACCAAGCATGCTTGAGCAGGTGGTGGGACTGAGGGAAGGCCCTCCCCAGTAGATCATAGATGTCTCCCAGGTTCATAGAAAGAGATGCAGTCCCTCAGATAACCTGTACCGGAGCCATGTAGGACTTTGTAGGTCAAAACCAGCAGTTTGACTATGTGCTTAGAAATGTGTTGCCAGACAGTGGAGCTGTCGCAACAGAGGAGTTGAATGCTCCCTGTAGTTAGCTCCATTTAGCAGTTTGGCTGCTGTTCTTTGGACCAACTAAAATTTCTGAGCACTTTTCAAAAGCAGCCCCATGTAGAGTGCATTACAGTAGTCCAACCGATATGTAATCGAGGCATGTACTACCATGGCCAGATCTGACTTCTCCAGGAATGGGTGCAGTTGGCACAGTAGTTTTAACTGTGTAAAAAGTTCTCCTAGTCACAGCCAATAGGTTTAGAGCTGAGTCCAAGAGTAATCCCACACTCTGAGCCTGCATTTTCAGGGAGAGTATAACTCCATCTAACACAGGCTGACTCCCTATTCCCAGATCTGTCTTATGACTAACTAGGGACACCTCTGTCTTGTCTGGTTTAAGCTTCAATTTGTTTGCCCTCATCCAGTCCATTACAGCTGCCAGTCACCAGTTTAGCACGGGAACCGCTTCCTTGGAATTAGGTGAAAAGGAATGATAGAGTTGGGTGTCATCTGCGTATAGGTGGCATCGCACTCCAAAACTCTGGATGACCTCTCCCAGCGGTTTCATGTATATGTGGAAGAGCATGGGGGACAGCACAGAGCCCTGAGGGACCCCACAGGCCAATGGCCAAGGAGTCGAACAGAAGTCCCCCAGCACTACCTTCTGGGAATGTCCCCCCAGGAATGAATGGAGACATGTTCCTAGTAGGCTAGGACTATATAAATGTATACCATATACTTTCTTAATATGATTTCCTGGTAAGGAACTGAATTCAAATGGAGATGTTCTTGGCAGAAAACCAGGGTTGAGAATGGGATCCAGACAGGGATTTTATATTTTCATGTTGGCTTTTGCCAACCTGGGAATTCCAAGGTAGAAGAAATCTTTCATTGCTTTGTGTGTGTACCAATCAGCAATTAAATTTGCAAGAATAGGATTGGTTTTTGAAATGCTTAAGTTATTAGATTTTCCCATGTGGTAATCACTACTAAGATATAGTTGACTCATATAAATTATTATGATTCCATTTTGGAAATTCAACATTTGGACATCTAATAGTCACTTATGTTCGCGTATACTCATATATTCAAAGATTAAATTAGTTTGGAAAATGAAGGGAATGTCCCTATCTGTATAAGGAAATATAGGAATATAGGACGCAAACAGGAAATGCAGCTGCTCATTCCATAGATTTGAAATTACAAGAACACAAATTTGTAAATAAAAGCAGCAGCAAAGAGAATAAGAAATAACGGAGAATGTCCTAAATAGTTTTGGGGCTCATCCAAAAGGCGGGAAAAGTCTGTGGAGCTATTGAGAATATCATGGGCTTTACTTTTGTTTAGCTTTTACCATCATTTCCCCAGGTTTGCATCCTTCTTGAAATATCCCAAGCATCTCTCATTCCCATTCCCTTGTGTTTTAATCCTCTCCTTGTGTGTCACATCTAGACTCATGCACCATTACAGAAACTGATTTTCACCATTTCCACTGAAGCTCCAACTACATCACATGGTCAATGTAGACCTATTCAATGCAGTTTAGATGCACTGAACTGCATTACATGGTTCTACACTGACCATGTAATACTGTTTCAAACTGCATTATATGACAGTGTTGATCCAGCCTGAGTGTAGACAGAGTCTTAATTTATATTATTCAAGAGATGTAGTTGAAGTGATAACTTTAACAATATCATACTGATTAACAGTGACATACATTGCCCTGGGTTGTGGTACAGTCTCCTTCTCTGGAGGCTTTTAAACAGGCTGGATAGATACCATCTTTTGGAAATGCTTTGATTGTGGATTTCTGAATGGCAGAATGGCATTGGACTGGAGGGCCTTGATGCTCTATTCCAACTACAATCCTATCATTCAGTTTCAGCCTTCTCCACATTGTGCAAAGAGACCGGGATAGATTGTCTATGTGGCTGTATTTCACATTTGGCTACTCAATATAGTGAGATCAAGTAATAAGAAGATGGAATCTGTTGTAAACAGGGATACTGCAGATGGGATCACTACACACAATCCATTTCTAATTTGAGTTTCTTTGGTTCTCCACAATGTATGAAGATTGCATCAAAAGAGTCATCATGAGCCTGAATTGTGACCCTGGCAACAGTGGTGATGTTAAACCTTCAAATACACTATACAGATAATATCAGTGAAAGGAAGATGTGTAGAATCAGCCAAATTTATTTCTCTTTGCCATTAGTTGCTCCTTTGTATTTAAATGAGGCTTCAATACAATGATGTAACATTTGGGAAGGAAGATGAAACCCAACAACCCAGTGTTGGAAGCCAAGATGGAGAAAATCTGCACAGCTACCATGTATTTACCTTTGGTGCTCAGATAGGTGGGCACAAAGGAAATCCAAACACTACAAACAATCAGCATACTGAAGGTGATAAATTTTGCTTCATTGAACCCTCCAGGCAGCTTCCTGGCCAAGAAAGCTACAATAAAAGAAGTGGTGGTCAGAATGCCCATGAAACCAAGGGCAGAGTAGAACATGATGGCAGAGCCTTCATTGCACTGTAGGATGATTTGTCTAACATGGGAATTCATGACAAGTTCTGGGTAGGGAGGAGATGTACCCATCCAGACAATACAGATACCAAACTGAATAATGGAGCCAAAAAAGACAATGGCATTTGCAAGATTCTGCCCCATCCATTTCTGCATTCTGTGCCCTGGCTGTGTGGCCATGAATACCAGTATCACAGTGATAGTTTTTGCCAGAACAGAAGAGATAGCAATAGAGAAGATGACGCTAAAAGTGGTTTGGCGAAGAAGACAGGTCACCTTTTCTGGCTGGCCAATAAATAGAAATGAGGACAAACAGGCAAGCAGGATGGAGACAAGAAGGATATAGGTGAGGTTACGGTTGTTGGCCTTGACTATTGGAGTGTTGCGGTGTCTCAGAAAGATTACTAAAATTAAAACTGTAGCTACACACAGGAACAAGGAAAAGAAGACTAACACAATCCCCAGAACTTCTCCAAAAGACAGGAAGTCAATGATCTTGGAGATGCATTGATCTCTGTTTTTATTTGAATATTGATCTTCAGAACACTCTTGACATTGATCTGCATCTGTGAAATAACCAAATATGTAAGTTGCTCACATTGTTTCTTATATTAATATTTTGCTTACCAAAACATATTTATTCATTTACCACATTTATATCTTATTTTTCCTAATACTATGCTTCAGATTTATTTTAGTTCATAAGAAACATAGCTAGGGAATCAGCAACACAGTGGAAATAGTTACTCATTGGAAGAAATATTTATTTATTTATTTATTTATTTATTTATTTATTTATTTATTTATTTATTTATTTATTTACAGTATTTATATTCCGCCCTTCTCACCCCGAAGGGGACTCAGGGCAGATCACATTACACATATAAGGCAAACATTCAATGCCTTGACATAGAACAAAGACAGAAGACAAACGCAGGCTCCGAGCTGGCCTCGAACTCATGACCTCTTGGTCAGAGCGATTGGTCTCAGCTGGCTGCAGCTGGATGCTCACCAGCTTGCGCCACAGCCCGGGCTCAATTCATTAGAGAATGAATTGCTCTTGATCTGAAAAAAGCCATGATATATGGTAAAGCAGCCACATCTAAATTAGAGATTAGACAACTTGAAGGACCAAACTCAAAATCAATGCTTCATCAAAGTGCCCTGAAGACTTATGGGTATGAGTATAGTAACCTAACATATAACTTGATGGTAACCGTTTACAGACAGATACTCAAAGAAACAATCCAAACCATATCTAGGATTATTCCACATCCACAAGAATGAAATATTATATATTAAAGGTACATGATGAAGGAAAAATCTTCACTGAGATGTTAGATTCTAGATCTGAATTTAACAAAGCTGAGTCTCCTTCATGCTGAATGTCACAATGATTGTTGCTATCTACTTTTCATTCCTCTGTGTCTGCCATTCCTTGGGAGCCACCTACCTGGGTTGACAGAAATGGTTCCTTCCAGGCATGGGATACAAACATAGCAGCAAATTGGTTGTCCTTCAGGGACCATCTTCCTTTCGCCTGGTTGGCAGCTTGGATTACAGACAGAACGAGGTGTTACCTAAAAGACATCAAGGAATGAAATCATAATTGAGAACATCCTTTTTCTATAGAAACACATTATTTCAGCAGCAGGGATGAGGAACCATTAATGTGAATTGGAGACTTCCAGGATCATTGCTGACAGACAATTCCCACATTATACCTGTTCGTAGAATATGAATAGTTTTCCCACCTGGTCAAATGAGTTGGGCCACACAATGGCCTCTTCGTCAATGATCATCTTCACATTTGAGGAAGTCTCTCTCTGGAGTTTTCCAACTTTCACTCTTCTAGCAGACTCATTAGGAAATGTAATCAGGTTGACAAGATCATAGTCAGCCACCAGCTCTCCATCATTGTCAAAATATACTTCATCCATAGTGGTACTGTTAAAGTGGACATTTCTTAGAAAAGAATGAACCTGGGAAGAAGTGGAAGTGCCATCATTGGCAAAATGGAAAGAAGAATTAGAATCCTGTCACCAGACTTTCCCAATGCAATAAGTGTCCTTGCCACCTTTCAAAGGCATTGATGTAATAAGGCATTCCTGCTTCAAAAGCTCTCACCTCTGAAGACTATTAAGTTCAGTATTAAACATCATTTAACAGCAACACTAGATATTTTTGCTGAATCTGATTGAACCAAACCTTTGCACTATTGGAGAAATATGGGAGAATTACTAACTCCTAGTGAAGAATGCATTGTTGGATGTGCAGAAAGATAGCAGGGAACCATCTCTGTGTTGGAGTAGTTTTGATTGAATTGAAAAAAAACTTTCAATACTTAGTTTTCTCATAGCAAACCGACAATTTGTTTCACAGTATTCTTGTATCTTCACACAGCAAAATGTGAACACAGATTTGAATAGGTACACATAACTAAATTTAACAGATTTGTTAAACAGATTTAATCAAATTAAAAATGTAGCACTTAAGCAGATATAAGCAGGCAAAATATAATGGCTGAACATGGTTTAGGACTTAAGAAAGCCTCCATATGCCATGCCATAAGATTCACCTATCTAGTCCTGTTTCACATCCTTAACAAGAAAGGAAATCTTTAGATATCTCAATACAACACTAAAAATGCTATATTTTTATGATGATTTTTCACATTTGTGCTGTGCAAATTAAACCCTTGTACAAAACAAAGAATTCACCCACACTTTTCACTCCTGCATATGTGAGGTGTGGGTGGGGGGCAATAAGAAAATCTTTACATTTCTCTTCTCACATGATCCAGGGAAAGGATTCCCTTCACCATTATTACTATATGTGGGTTATTTTGACTGGGTACACCTGCCCCAAAGAGTCATCTTGGAGTCTTCATCATGAAATGCCTTTGCTCTGTCTACCACAGGCTTACTGTCTATCATACCTTGGATAGCTTATAGCTGTATTAAGGTCCTGAATGAAATCGAATGGAGGCTGAAATGCAACATCACTAGCTATAACGTCAGCTGTAATTGTTCATTTTCTTACCTGCCATGATTGTGTCATGGCTGTAAGATCCAGTATTTTTTCTTTTTTCATATTTTTGCTAGATAAGGGCATCATCATGGCATGGAAGGCATGGGCTACAACATAGACTGCATTGTAAATATTGTAGCTTTCAGCAGACATGCTTTTCTCAAGCCAAGCTTTGGAAAGAACTCCCAGATTTTCCTTCTCTCTACATCTTTTCCAGGTCTTTCTTGAAAATCTGTGGTCGGAATCATAGCAGTCAAACATATCTGACCAGACATGTTCAAAAGTATCTTTATCCTCATCCAGGAAAAGTTCTTGGGACTTTGATCTCCTATCTGTTTGGATGATGAAGGACAAGGCACCATGGAAATATTTAATATCCCAGTAAGAAAAAAAGGTGCTTAAAGTAAAGCCCCACAAGGCTGTGGAGACCCACACTTTCCCTGGAGGGTAATGTTTTTCCAGTATGGAAAGCATAACTGGCAACAAAATCATTGAATCTGAATCCCCGAAGTAAATGACTACATTGATTTTCTCTTCTAGGAGGTTTTCAAATAGGTTCAGTATTTCATTATCTAAAAGAGTAAAGCCATCAACAAATACAAGTGGGATCCTGTGAGAGAAGGCTATGCAAATACCGCTCTCGGAGAACAGTGTTTCCATGGTTCTGAGAAACTGATTTCCACCATCGGTTTTTGGGACAGCAATGCTGATCCACATCCACTTGAAATGAAGCAGCAACTTAACAATCCCCATGTACTGTGAGATTTCCTTGGGACTCATCCAGAAGGAGAAGGGGAACTGGGTTTTTTCATGTAGAATATGGTTGACAAAGCCATAAGTGAGCTACAAATGAAATAAACATATGAAGATATTGATCTTTAAACTAGTTTGTGCCAATAATCCAACCCCATTCCAAAAATTTTTTAAAAAAACAAACAATTTTGTGTAATAGACACTATTTTTACTACACTATTTTATAAAATGGAACTTGAGCATCCATGGATTATGGTATCCATGGGGGTCCTGGAATCAAACTACAGTGGATACCAAGGGCCCACTGTGTATTCTTTATTTCTTATTTGTACAACAGTATAGAGATATAATTGCAAAACCACATGATAAATATAAATATGTATTATGCTAGAAATAGAGATTGACAGTTTAAAGTTGTATCGTGATTATTTTATCTCTCTGTGTGTGTTTAGCTGGTATGGATATAAATTTTGGAGGTTGCTTTGATGCCTTTTATTTTAAAGGCATTTGCTTTTGTTACGTGATGTTAACTTATAATGTTATTGTAAAGTGTATTTATATTATTCTAGGTAAATAGGACTTTATGCAAAAACACTTGTCTGTAAAAAAAATCTGTAAAAAAAGAAACAACGCAAGAAAGAAAGAGGGCTTGATGCTTAGATAATAGCCTCAGAAAAATGAATTTAACATTCCAAAAATATGCAAAATGAAATTAATAGAATTTAGTGAAAAGTGGAGCTATAATATTCCCAAGAACCTCTATTTGTTTGATGTTGTTCTTAAAAAATAGTGGGCAACTATTTCTAATTTCATTTCACACATCTGTTATATCAATGTATATCTTCCTAGTGAGATGCACTAATATAGAAGGCTAACTCTGGGAATTCATATTTGGAGAAAAGGTGGCTTTCTTAAAGTACGCAACAATGGAAAATTCACAAGGAAAAGTGATATGTTTCATGCACTCTTCAGAACCACAGAAACTCCTTGATTCATATATCTGATTCATATTTTATTCTACACAGATGAATAAAATCCAGATTATCTACTTTGAACTTGATTATATGGCAGTGTAGACTCAGATCATCCAGTTCAAAGCAGATAATGTGGATTTTCTGCCTTGATATTCTAGATTATATGATAGTGTAGAAGGGCCACAAGGTGACTTTGAGTCCAGAGGCTCAGCATTAGATCAGACATTTGCTTGGATTGATCCTTATCACTGTCCTTACCTGAGGAACCTTATAGATCTCTAGGATGGTTGCCATTTGAAAATAGGTTTCAAAGTCCCCTCCTTGGATAACAGCCAGGAGCTTTTCTTCCTGTCCACACTTGAAATTAGGGACCATCGAATGCCCACTAGAAAGCATATCTATTGCGGCTTCGTAGACAACCCTTTTGCTGAAATAGTTTTCATAGAGATTGTAACCAAGGGTGATATTGGGTAAGAGCTCTGAATTTTTATTGATCTCACTAATTGCAAATAAGATGGCTAGGATATGCTGGTAGTTTCTCTTCATTAACCTGCATTGTAAATAAAATTCAAGATAAACCTCTTCCACAGACTCACGCATACACATACACACACACAAACTATGGCTGGGATTCTGTGCACCATTTATAAGAGCATAATTGTGACTTATGATTTTGCAACTGCTGGTGATTCGTTTTTATGGCCATAAGTGACTAAATATTCCCTCAAAAACTTACCTTTCTAGCTTGTCAGTGTCTGACAAAAATGTTCCTGAGGTGCCAGAGATAGGTTTTCTCCATACATTATGGAGTGTTCCAGGAATTGTCTCACAATGCTCTGATTTCTGTTGCCTCAGAAATATTTTTGCTAGTCTGCGTCTAGGCTGAAAGGGTAAAGTAGTTATATTGACAATGCAGGATCTTGGTCCATGTCTTGGTACTTAACTTGGTACTTTCACCTAAACTTATAAAAAATATCCCAGTGGTTTGACTACTTGGACAAACCACTATAAGAACTGTGCTTGTAAGTCTATTTTCCCATAGGCATGTAGGCACAAGAGTGTTGGACTAGTTCAGTTTTTTGGTCTGGATCCCAGCATTGGATCCTTTCACACCTTTCTGTTGTCATGTGTTCTGTACCTGAAATACATTTCTGGAGAAGCAGCATGGCAAAGGTACTGCTCCTCGTGAGCTCTCATTTGGGTACTCTCAAGGCTTGTCTATATCAGCTCCAAATTCTGAAGAGGAACCAAAGTTGCCCTGATCTTTAATGTGGAATAAATTGGGATGAAGCAATGTAGCCTTGAATTACAGTAGTGCTGCATTTTGGACAGAGTTAAAGTAGTTTGACATCACTTTAACTGCTATTTAACTGCATTGTTCTACAGTGTAGATGTACCCCGAGAACTCTGTTTTAGCTTCTGTAGCCGACTGCTATTGTTGGCCTATTAAGTTTTTTAAAAACCTTGACAGAGATGGTTTACTGTGAGATTTCCGAGCTGTATGGCCATTTCCCAAAAGCATTTTCTCCTGGAATTGTTTCGCCTGCATCTATGGCAGGCATCCTTAGAGGTTATGAGCTATGCCTCTGAGGATGCCTGCCATAGATTCAGGTGAAACATCAGGAAATAATGCTTCTGGAATGTGGCCGTACATCTTGGAAAACTCACAGCAACCCAGTGATTCTGGCCATGAAAGCCTTCGACAACACCTTGACAGAGATGTCTTACAAAAATGATATTTGTGAAGTCACAAAGTGACTTTATCCGCTGTATATCTTTTTCGTCAGTCTATAGTTTGTATGTCAAATGTAGAGACCACTGAATTAAACAATAGTATTTAGGCTTTCTACCCTGGTAATGGCATTTAAGGGCAGTTCTCTCCCTTTTTATTTTTTTTCCATGTTTTATCATTTCCCCACTTTGCTTTCAATGAGGTTAATTTAATTATATAACAGAGATTGGTTTTACTAGGATAAGTATACACACGTACTTGTCTATTAATATTGTACAAAATCTGTTTGCAACTAAAATTTAAATTTGTACAAAATTAGACAAGGACAATTATTTTGTTTTCCTTCCTGAATGCTTTCAAGGAACCTGCTGTGTATTGCATCTAGGGTAAGGGACAGAAGACCGAGGGGCTCATCAAATGCACAATCTCTGTTTTGGGATCAAGTCGAATTGCTGACTTCAATACCACAAAACCTCTAGCCCAGGCATGGACAAACTTTGGTCCTCCAGGTATTTTGGACTTCAACTCCCTCAATTCCTGGCCTCAAGCACCTTCCTTTGCCCCCTCAGCCGCTTAAGCTTAAGCCCATGCTGCTCTAGCCGAAACATTTATTTTGAATTCATATGTTTTTCTTCTTCTACAGAATGTTTTACCAACAGAAGTAATTAAGAGATATGTGTGAATTCACACTCAAAAACTAATTTGTATTCTAAAGAGAGCCTAATAATAGTCTTGTCTGCCTGTGGATTTGGGGCATATCTGCATCTTAGGGAAAAGTGTCTGTACAGTGGAAATAGTGTATGTATACTAGAAATGAACCAGATTTATTCTTCACTCAGAAACACAATTTCTTAGTACCTGAAAAAGGAAAATGGTAATGGAAAGATATAATAATAAATTCAAATGACCAGTTGTGGAAACAATATGCCTTCCAAAAATCCAAAAGATAGCCTGTTTGGAAATTATTTCATTAAAATCTTCAAATGAAACAGAATTTTTCCTTTTCCATTGCAAACAGGTTATCAGCAAGAATAGGAGTTCTAAGTCAGGAGCCTGTTGTCTTTTGAAAAGTAACTCCAAACACTGAGGAGACCGAAAAAACAGAACTGGCTGAGAAGAAGAAAAGCGTTAAGAGTAGGAAACACTTACGGTTGTAAGTCCTCCGCAGGGTTATACTGAAAGTCGTGATTTGGGAACATAGCTGTCCTCGTAGGTATAACTCCGGAAATGAGATAATCTCCTGATCTGTAATAATCATATGGTCGCCTCTGTCTTATACGTGAGAAATCTAGATTGCCTTCCATCACTACCCCAAAGGGCAAGCAAAAGTGCAGCAGTAGTGGGATCATTTGGGCAAGAGACAAAACAATTCATCAGTTTGTTGAACAGCAAAGGAATTAGGCAGAAAAAGAAGCCCAGATCCTTGGCAAGTCACATACTAGAGCTGACTGCATAGATGGGAATCCATGCCTGACTTCAACATTTTCAGACAGCCAGCTGATGGACTCTCCACAATCAAAATATTGATGTTTAGTTGTCCAGGAGCTGTACTCATATAAAACAATTCTCTTTCCCAGTTTGTGACAAGAAATTACTGTTGATCTTAAAAGTGACCCCTTGGGTAAAAAATATGCTATGAGACAGACAGAAAAAAACACAAACTGACTACAGTTATTGTGATAATTAATAGGGAAACGTAATTGTCACCTCAAAGCAGAGTATTCTCTTTGCGACTATATGCAGATGTGCAACATGGAGAAAACATGTTTGCAAAAGTTCACCCAGAGTTTCTCAGGTTTTGCTATTAGCAATTCCCTGGTATTCTGTTAGTGGCTGACAAACATGTAACTTCTACTTCTACATCCACAACTTCTGTTTTGCCTTTTTCTCTCCATCCAAAAACTTTCCACTATTCAGCAGCTGGTAACCCACATAATTGCTAACCAGACAGGAGAGAGTTTTGAGGGAGCTGAGGATGCTTCCAGACAGTGTCAAAATGTATGGTTAAATAAGTGGGTTTAAAAATCGTGGGACCTCACATCATGTCCTGATACAGACCTCTTAGTTCCAATAAATGGTCTTCCATCATCCTGTAGCACAGTTTAGAAATCTGTACGATGGATGAGGGACATCCAACAGAAGGGGGGTTTTTTTTGTTTTGTTTTTAAAAACAACTCTTTTCCAAGATGCACTGGACCTATATATGTACATTCAAATACTAAAATGTACATACAAGCAGATTTCTTATTCTCTCTTCACCCAACTGTAAATTCAAGTCATGTGTCTGGGATTCACAGTCACGAAAATATGCACATTTTTGGGCAGAATCGGGTTTTAAGCACACATTTTAAACATGTGATTTTCAGCTGTTAGCTGAAAATTAAGTATACTTTTTAGCAAAACGACATTTAGCCCCCCCCCCTTTATTTCAGTCTCTTCTGGGTTTTTAGGCATGTGGAGAATGGCCTGGAGTCATACATGAGGGTCTGGCTAATTCAAGTTTTTAGGAGAAGAAAAAGCCAGTGCACTCCCTTTTCTTCCCCCACCAAGCAGAGACTATAGCTTCTCCAAGGTTTGAATAGCCTTCTATTTCCTTCCCTGTTCCACTGATAACAATGAAATATCAGCAGGATCCCCTTTCAGGGCTTGACAACTGCCAGGTTGTAGGAGGATGCATAAGTATACTATGGCTACTTATATAGCTACTGGAACACTGTGAGATAAGTGGGGCAAGGCAAGATATAAGCAACATGCTTGTCTCCATGTTCTGGAGAATGAGATACTATTTGAGCATTCGTGCATTCAAAATCCTTCTCTCATACATTCCTGTCCAATACAGGCTCTCTCCATTCAGGAAATAAGCTCTCTCTGAAACTGTAGCAGCAACAACAACACAATGTAACAAAATTTGAAACATTTTCTGTTCCTGGTTTGAAAGTGTTGTTGCCTGTTCAATTGTGCAGTACTTACTTTGAAAGTACAGTAGTTGTTATATTACAAAAACTTGGTTTTTGTGGCTGCAACAAACTATGTTGAATTGGGTGAGATGCTATGAGATCTTCATTAAAAAAAACTGCAGCAAAATGTGCTACAGGATGTCCCACAAAAGCAGTTTAATAAACGTTTTCCATGTTTTTATGATAGAACCAATTAGGAAATGACATTTATAACCCAGGAACAAAAATCGTGTTATGCAGTGTAATAATAAACAATGTTATTTATTACCTGTCTCTCTTCTCATGGCAGCAATACATAGATAAAATACATAGATAAAACAAAGGCCCATAAATACAAATAAGCATAGAGCAAGGATTAAAACACAAATCCTAATAAATGTAAATTTAAAAGTTTAAAATTGAATGGGTAGAACTGCTGAAAGAGAAAGATCTTCAATTGTGTTGAAATCTGACAGCGCAGCTCTTCTGGCAGGTCATTCCACAGTCTCTGGGTGGCTGATATGAAGGTTTTCTGGATGACAGTTCCCAAGGCTCAGGGCAGGTACAACACAGTAAAAACACTCCAATATATAACAAAATATACATATCAATACACACCACTATAAAGTGCATACACCATGGTACAAAGATCAAAATACAGAAGCTGTAGAATACAAATCCAAAACACATGGTTCAAAGTTGATTGGGTAGGCTGGATAATAAAAATAATAATAAAACTTTATTTATACCCCGCCATCATCTCCCCAACGGGGACTCTGGGCAGCTTACTGGGGGCCATGCCCAGAACAATACAATATAACAGAATATAAAAAGAACAACAAATCATAACACATTGAACAATACAATAAATGATAATATACATTACAACGCAAAATCAGAAGAACAATAAAAACAAGGACGGGCCACATGAACACTAAGTTAAAACTCAGGGTGAGAAAGAAATAAGAATAAAAACCACAAAGAACAGGGTCATAAAATAGTGGTGCAATCTAGAGGATAGATATTGGAGGGGAGTAACAGAGAAGATGTACATAGTAATTACTCTCCAAAAGCACAACGGAAGAGCCATGTTTTCAGGTCTTTCTTAAAGGCTACTAATGTCGGGGCTTGCCTAATCTCAACGGGCAGTGAGTTCCACAATCGGGGGGCCACAGCAGAGAAGGCCCTCTCCTTTGTTCCCACAAGGCGGGCCTGAGATATCGGCAGTGGCAACAGGAGAGCCTCCCCTGATGATCGAAGGGATCGGGCAGGTTTATGATAGGAGATACGGTCACGAAGGTAGGTGGGTCCCAAACCGTTTAGGGCTTTATAGGTGATGGTCTGCACCTTGAACTGGGACTGGAAAATAAACAGCAGCCAGTGGAGCTCTTTGAACAAGGGAGTGGATCTTTCCCTGTAACTCGCCCCTGTTATTAATCTGGCAGCCGAGCGCTGGACCAATTGTAATTTCCGGGCCGTCTTCAAGGGAAGCCCCACGTAGAGCACATTACAGTAGTCCAGTCTAGAGGTAACTAAGGCATGGACCACCGTGGTCAAGTCAGACTTCACGAGGTAAGGTCGCAGTTGGCGCACAAGTTTGAGTTGTGCAAAGTTGTGCAAAGGCCCTCCCAGCCACACATGCGCCTCAAGCGTCAACACTGAGTCCAGGAGGACCCCCAAACTGCGGACCTATGATTTCAGGGGGAGTGCAACCCCGTCCAGCACAGATAGCACAAATGGGGTGAGTGGATGGGTAGAAACAACTCTAGGTTTCAAATTAGAGTGGGATTTAACTATAAATAGAAATAATGCTTCGTAGTAGATTAACATGACTTTTTATCTGTTTTAAATACAAAACAGAAAGATTAGAAATAATAGATAAATTGTAATTATTGCTTCTCTCAAGTATGACCTTTAGAATAGAAAATGCTGTGGGGACCTGGGTACAAAGAACAGAGCTTAATAACAACAATTGCAATAATTACAGAAGAAAATCACAATCATCACCTCAAAATTGCACATTCTCTTTGCATAGCACCAGCTGCACAGAATTAAGTACATTTACAAAATCTCATACTATGTTTTGCTCTGATGGGACTGTAAGCAAATGCTTAATGAAGGAAAGTTCTCAGGAAAATATGGAGCATGGTTTGGGGATATTTTCCTGCATTTCTAGGAGCATTGAACCCATTTCAGAAGTTCTTCCTTCATGCACCTAACATTTTTTCATCTACAATGGAACCCAATTCAAGAGGTTCTCATGGGGAAAAGCTGTCTCCACTGAACCGTTATCACCATTGCTTGTTTCTACAAGACAAATTGTTCAGAATCCAATTATCACAGACAGGAAGTGAGGTGAAATATTGTGAACTGGAACACAGACAGCAAAACAAATGTCATAGGGTTGTTAACCCTTCTCCATGCTATTCAAAGTATATATGGCTGGAGTTACATTTAAAAATCTACCTGTTCCAACTTACATACAAATTCAATTTATGAACAAATCTTCAGAATCTATCTTTTCATAACTTGGGACTGCCTGTATTCACATTCATAAGATTTCAAAGAAATCCCTAGATCACATCCTATGTTTGTGTACCTGTAGTCAATTACACAGTAGTCCTGCAAAATGATTTGATGATAAGTTTTCCAAATGCATCATGATTTTTCCTTACTTTCAGTTTGTGTCTCACAGCTATTCTCATTCTATCAATGGAAGAGATGGACTTCAATTGACATATCACCTCAAGACAGCAATAAATCTCTCAGGGTCTCCCACGGTCTTCTTTCCTTGTATTGTGGCTACCACCATGTGAATTGCAAACATGCTAGGATACAAAGAGAATAAAAAATCAGTACCATTTGGCTCATGTCCATCTGTGGAGGTTTCTAAACACCTAGAATCCATTGAGGGTACAATTTATGACGGAGATCGTTACACAATGCAGGGGAACCTTCTGTCAGCACGCATTGTGCTTTGTTAGGAAAACATCTGAAACAGTCCCAAAAAGAGATCATCTTCTAGACTCAGAAAACAGGATATATCTGGAAAAAACACCCAAAAATATGTGGGATGGGAGCTGTCAAATTTGCCTGGGTTGAATCGCTTTAGTCATGGAGTAAGGGACATTCCTGTGGGTGGTTCCCTACTAAGCATTGACATTTCTCTCCCCAAGTCCTGCTTCATGAGTCTTCCATGATATTTGTTTGAATAAATGTAATAATTGAAAATACAAAAAATTCATAATATCTTTGTTTTTCCTGTCTGTACAAGACTGTTAGCTTTTTAAGTTTCTGACTTCTGCAATGGAGATTACTGAAATTGTAAGGAGAGCTCATTATATCCAGAGTACAGATCAGTGACTCGGATCTCCTCCAAAGCAGCAAGATCAAGGGGAGGAGAAAGCCCAGTATCCCCAGAGAAGTGTCCGTAGGATCAGCGCCGCATGTCTCCTCCAGAGCAGCAGTATTGGAGGGAAAGGAAAGTTTTTTCCCCAAGCCTTTTTAAATGGAGTGGGTGCGAACTGCACTCATTTGTGTGATAAAGCTGAAATCGGATGATTTTGGGAGAAATGCCAATAAAGAACAACATGTGATAAGGAATGACAAACAGAACTATGTGTATTGTAATGCTTCAGCACTAAACACCATGGTTATATGATGCTCTTCTCCCACATGGAATAAAGTCCAATAGAGCCTTGTTGAGGTTTATGTTAATGTAATACTAATATTTAATTTGTTCTTCTTCGATACAGGAGTCTTTCCATGTGAAGGTGTTCAGTAGATGTGTATATCTGCTTCTTCCTAACCAATCAACAACCTGTATGGTGCATGGTTATCATACATCTACCCACATTCATCTTAGATCCTTAACCACTGTAATTTTAATCTGTCTCTTTTCTCCAAGCTGAACAAATAAAAAGCTGAGAGATCAGAAAATCCGGTTGTTCAATCATGACAACTTCTTCTAGCGTTTGTTCAGTTCTGTAAGTGGAGGGAACAGGGAAAGGGATGAATTCCTAGAAACTCAGAGAACTGAAAACTCTCTTTTCCCAAGCCAGACATTTATTATTATGTTTATGTTTATTTGTACCCCGCTTTTTCTCTCCACAAAGAGACTCAAAGTGGCTTACATTAAAAACATTTCAATACAATTTAAAATCTACAAATATACAAACATTAAAAGAAAATAAATATCAATGGTATTTTTAAAATCACAGTTAAAATCCATAAAACATATTCAATGTTAAAAAGCACAGCACTCCCGACTTAATCTTTAAAACCTCCTTTTTTAAAAGCCTGCCTTAATAAAAAGGTTCTTAGCCTGCTGCCAGAACGACAAAAGAGAGTAGGCCATTCTGGCTTCCTTGAGCAGGAAATTCCAGAGTTGAGGGACTGATGATGGCCCTCCAAGGTTTGACATAAAGCATCTCCTCACCTGGATTGGCCAGGAACTGGACCCAGACCTTGAGCATATAAATAACGTGGTCAGCTCATCCTAACAAATAAATACTCACAATGACAAAAAGAATAATTTAAAGCTGTTTTCCTAATCATCTTTTAATGAGAAATCTAGGTTAGCCATAGGTTCTAACATACAAGCACAACACTCTGTCTGAAGTTCCACAAGTTCTGTTTTTGAAATTACATGTGAAGGATTCCGGTCCAAGCCTAGTGCAGAGACAACGTAAGAAGGAAAGACTAGAGGCCTTGAGATGTCCAACAACAGCAGACAGCATGTGGATAGGCAGACTGAGCAAGTATTCACTTGGCCATGGTCTGCCTCACCAGAGTAAGGTGCATTGTGCTTCTTTTTAAATTATAAATTATATAGTTATTATGATTATGAACCCAGACTTTGGGAGAAGGCTTTCTATCAGTCTCACTGCTTTCACCTGCACTTTGGCTAAATATATGAGGCAGAAAATCTCAGTGGCTGCTCTTCAAGTTACAGAACTCCCTCCCATGGAATACTTTCTTCTTCTCCCAGCAATTAATTGAGAATGTACAGTGATAAACATAAATCATACAGATTTTATGGCATTTTAGGGGATGCATTATACTCTATTTTAGCAATGTCAAAGCAGCCATCTTAAATAGCAAGTGTTGGGATATTTTACTTTTTAGGATGACAATGCACAGAATCCATCTGGGATTCTAGGAGATGTATGGTAATCAAAAACAGTAGTGTTTCCAATCTCCACAATACAGCACTTACCTCCACCAGCAGCAGTCCAAGAAAGAAGAGAGTGAGGCAGGCCAAGCCCATTCGAATCATATTCTCAGTAGCCATTCTTCTCAAGGCTCCAAAACCTGTATGTGGACAAGAGTAGACAACTAAATAGAAGGGGAATGGAAGAAAGCTGTGTGATTCACCACATGGCCCATTATGCAGTTACAGGGGCAGTTACAGAGCTCTGGCATTCTTTCAATGGCTTTCACAACTCCAAGTAACCCTGGGGATGGAGACAGCAAGCCAATGAGATTAAACTTCCCAATTTGAACTCATTGACTGGCACTGCCCGACTCCAGTTGGGCACGGGCAGGGCCGTAGCCAGAAAAAAATTTCGGGAGGGGTTTTGAAAATTTGGGGGGGGGGGGTTGAACCCCTAGCACATACCCCTCCTCGCTACAAACCTGTCAATATCTGCTTGAGATAGTGCCTGGAGGGACTCTTAATGTTTTGCATCTCATAGACTTAGCATGGGGATTTGGTTAACCAGTTAAAATTCATGAGTAAACGAGATTTTTTTTTATAACTTGAAAAATTTCGGGGGGGGGGGGGGGTTTGAACCCCTAAACACAGTATGACACAGAAAATGAGATATATATGCTGGATTTCGTATCACAAAATCACAAGTCAAACACCTCCCAAGTGTTTAGGACTGTGTGATGTATTTTCGGATAATGCGCGCAGATCCCAATAAGGTGGCCTTTTGCAGTTGACAGATAGTAATTCTGTCAATGTTTATTGTTTCCAAATGCCGACTGAGATCTTTTGGCATGGCACCCAGTGTGCCAATTACCACAGGGATCATCTGCACTAGTTTATGCCAGAGCCTTTGCAGTTCGATTTTGAGGTCCTGAGAACGGCTGAGTTTTTCCTGTTGTTTTTCATCAATTTGACTGTCACCTGGTATGGTGACATCAATAATCCAAACTTTTTTCTTATCCACAACTGTGAGGTTTGGTGTTGGGTTCCAAAACTTTGTCAGTCTGGATTCGAAAGTCCCACAGTATTATTACTGTTGTTGTTGTTGTTGTTGTTGTTGTTGTTGTTGTTGTTGTTATTATTATTATTATTATTATTATTATTATTATTATATTGTATGACACAGCAAACAAGATAGATATGCTCGATTTCGTATCACAAAATCACAAGTTGAACACTTCCCAAATGTCTAGGACTGTGTGATTTATTATTATTATTATTATTGACACAACGACGTTGTATGACACAGCAAACAAGATAGACATGCTGGATTTCGTTTCACAAAACCACAAGTCGAACACTTCCCAAGTGTCTAGGACTGTGTGATGTATTTTCGGATGATGCGTGCAGATCCCAGCAGGGTGGCCTTTTGCAGATGGCAGATTGTAATTTTGTCAATGTCTATTGTTTCCAAATGCCGGCTGAGATCTTTTGGCACGGCACCCAGTGTGCCCATCACCACCGGGACCACCTGCACTGGTTTCTGCCAGAGTCTTTGCAGTTCAATCTTGAGGTCCTGATAGCGGCTGAGTTTTTCCTGTTGTTTTTCGTCAATGCGACTGTCACCTGGGATGGCAACATCAATTATCCAAACCTTGTTCTTTTCCACAACTGTGATGTCTGGTGTGTTGTGTTCCAGAACTTTGTCAGTCTGGATTCGGAAGTCCCACAGTATCTTTGCGTGTTCATTTTCCATGATCTTTGCTGGTTTGTGATCCCACCAGTTCTTTGCTGCTGGCAGGTGGTACTTGAGGCATAAGTTCCAATGAATCATTTGGGCCACACAGTTGTGCCTCTGTTTGTAGTCTCTCTGTGTGATTTTCTTACAGCAGCTGAGGATATGATCAATGGTTTCGTCGGTTTCCTTGCACAGTCTGCATTTTGGGTCATCAGCTGATTTTTCGATCTTGGCCTTAATTGCATTTGTCCTGATGGCTTGCTCCTGGGCTGCAAGGATCAGGCCTTCTGTCTCCTTCTTCAGGGTCCCATTCGTGAGCCAGAGCCAGGTCTTCTCCTTATCAGCTTTTCCTTCAATTTTGTCAAGTAACTTTCCATGCAGTGTTTTGTTGTGCCAGCTGTCAGCTCTAGTTTGTAGTGCAGTTTTCTTGTACTGGTTTTTTGTCTGTTGTGTTTTGAGGAGTTTCTGATTTTTGACTTCAATCAAAGCAGGTTCTTCACTTTGCTTTACATATTCTGCCAGGGCATGTTCTTCTTCTTTGACTGCTTGTTTTACTTGTAAGAGTCCTCTGCCCCCTGATCTTCTAGGCAGATAGAGCCGGTCAACATCACTGCGAGGGTGCAGTGAATGATGAATGGTCATGAGTTTTCTTGTTTTTCTGTCCAAATTGTCCAGTTCCGCCTGTGTCCAATTTATAATGCCAGCAGTATATCTTATGACAGGTATGGCCCATGTGTTTATGGCCTTGATGGTGTTGCCTCCATTGAGCTTGCTTTTGAGAATTTTTCTGACCCTTTGTGTGTATTCTTTGCTGACCACAGTTTTCACATGTTCATGCTTGATGTTGTCCAGCTGTAATATGCCCAGATATTTATAGGCCTCTGGCTGGTGACACTTTATTGTTTGGCCATTAGGCATATTTATGCCCTCACTTTCAATGATTTTTCCCTTCTTCGATGCCACTGTCGAACATTTGTCCAAACCAAACTCCATGTTGATATCAGTGCTAAAAATTCGGACAGTGTTGGTCAGAGACTGGATTTCAGTTTGCGTTTTCCCATATAGCTTCAGGTCATCCATGTACATCAAATGTGAAATTTTGTGAGAATTCTTAGATGTTTGGTAGCCGAGATTTGTTTTTTGTAAGATTGTTGACAGAGGGATCATGGCAATAATGAAAAGCAGAGGGGACAATGAATCTCCCTGGAAAATTCCTCTTCTGATGTTGACAAGTCCATACTTTCATTTCCAACAAACAGTTCAGTTTTCCAGTGCTCCATCATGTTTTCAATGAAGGTGCCAACGTTTTTACTAATCCCGATGGCGTCCAGGCACTTGATGATCCAGCTGTGTGGGAGTGAGTCAAAGGCCTTTTTGTAGTCAATCCACATCATGTGAAGATTAGCTTTTTGACTCTTACAGTTCTCCAGAATCATTTTGTCAATCAATAGCTGGTCTTTTGTGCCCCTGCTTTTCCGTTTGTTGCCTTTCTGTTCATCTGGCAAGATGTTTTTTTCTTCAAGATAGTCTTGAATTCTGTCAACTATGATGCCAGTCAGTAGTTTAAACATAGTGGGCAGACACGTTATTGGCCTGTAGTTTCCTGGTGCTGCTCCTTTTGCTGAATCCTTTTGTATCAGGTATGTTCTTCCAGTTGTTAGCCATTCACTGATACTTCCTTTCTGCAGCATCTCATTGAATTGTTGGGCCATTTTTCCATGTAAACTAATCAGATGTTTGAGCCAAAATCCATGAAGTTGATCACTACCAGGCGATGTCCAGTTCTTGACTTTTTGCACTCGTTTGCTGATCATTTCAGTTGTTATTTCCATCTGTTCCATTTCGTTCTGTGAGAATTTTCCTTCAAACTCCTTTAACCACCCAGCGTTTTTGTTGTAGTTTTTATTATTTTCCCAAAGTTCTATTATTATTATTTTATGTTTTTATGTTTTATTATTTTCCCAAAAAACAAGGGAGTTAAGGATGGATGGGAGTTTTTCAAAAGTGAAATACTCAAGGCGCAAATGCAAACAGTGCCAACAAAGAAGAAAAATAAGACAAATGCAAAGAAGCCAGAATGGATGTCCAAAGAACTTCTAACTGAGCTAAAGCTCAAAAGTGACATGCACAAGAAGTGGAAAAGGGGAGAAATCACCAAAGAAGAATTCAAACGTATAGCCAACACCTGTAGGGAAAAGGTTCGCAAGGCTAAAGCGCAAAATGAGCTCAGGCTTGCCAGGGACATAAAAAACAACAAAAAAGGCTTTTTTGCTTACGTTGGTAGAAAAAGGAAGAAAAAGGAGGCGATAGGGCCATTGCAAGGAGAAGATGGGGTGATGGCGACAGGGGACAGGGAAAAGGCAGAACTACTTAATGCCTTCTTTGCCTCGGTCTTCTCAGAAAAAGAAAGCCATCTTCAACCTCAGCAACACGGAATGGACGAAGGATTGGGGGAAATCCAACCCCAAATAGGGAAACAAGTTGTCCAGGAACACTTGGGCTCTCTAAACGAATTCAAGTCCCCAGGGCCAGATCAGCTACACCCAAGAGTACTGAAGGAACTAGCGGAAGTTATTTCAGAACCACTGGCAATTATCTTCGAGAGTTCTTGGAGAACGGGAGAAGTCCCAGCAGATTGGAGGAGGGCGAATGTGGTCCCTATCTTCAAGAAGGGAAAAAAGAACGACCCAAACAATTACCGTCCGGTCAGCCTCACATCAATACCAGGCAAAATTCTGAAAAAGATCATTAAGGAAGTGGTCTGCGAACACTTAGAAACAAATGCGGTCATTGCTATTAGTCAACACGGATTTACCAAAAACAAGTCATGCCAGACTAATCTGATCTCTTTTTTCGATAGAGTTACGAGTTGGGTCGATACAGGGAATGCCGTGGATGTAGCGTACCTGGATTTCAGTAAGGCCTTCGACAAAGTCCCCCACGATCTTCTGGCAAACAAACTAGTAAAATGTGGGCTAGACAAAACTACGGTTAGGTGGATCTGTAATTGGCTAAGCGAACGAACCCAAAGGGTGCTCACCAATGCGTCGTCTTCATCATGGAAAGAAGTGACAAGTGGAGTGCCGCAGGGCTCCGTCCTGGGCCCGGTTCTGTTCAACATCTTTATTAACGACTTAGACGAAGGGTTAGAAGGCACGATCATCAAGTTTGCAGACGACACAAAACTGGGAGGGATAGCTAACACTCCAGAAGACAGGAGCAGAATTCAAAACGATCTTGACAGACTAGAGAGATGGGCCAAAACTAACAAAATGAAGTTCAACAGGGACAAATGCAAGATACTTCACTTCGGCAGAAAAAATAGAAATCAAAGATACAGAATGGGGGACGCCTGGCTTGACAGCAGTGTGTGCGAAAAAGACCTTGGAGTCCTCGTGGACAACAAGTTAAACATGAGCCAACAATGTGATGCGGCTGCTAAAAAAGCCAATGGGATTCTGGCCTGCATCAATAGGGGAATAGCGTCTAGATCCAGGGAAGTTATGCTCCCCCTCTATTCTGCCTTGGTCAGACCACACCTGGAATACTGTGTCCAATTTTGGGCACCACAGTTGAAGGGAGATGTTGACAAGCTGGAAAGCGTCCAGAGAAGGGCGACTAAAATGATCAAGGGTCTAGAGAACAAGCCCTATGAGGAGCGGCTTAAAGAGCTGGGCATGTTTAGCCTGCAGAAGAGAAGGCTGAGAGGAGACATGATAGCCATGTACAAATACGTGAAGGGAAGTCATAGGGAAGAGGGAGCAAGCTTGTTTTCTGCTGCCCTGCAGACTAGGACACGGAACAATGGCTTCAAACTACAGGAAAGGAGATTCCACCTGAACATCAGGAAGAACTTCCTCACTGTGAGAGCTGTTCGACAGTGGAACTCTCTCCCCGGGGCCAAGGTGGAGGCTCCTTCCTTGGAGGCTTTTAAGCAGAGGCTGGATGGCCATCTGTCGGGGGTGCTTTGAATGCAATTTCCTGCTTCTTAGCAGGGGATTGGACTAGATGGCCCATGTGGTCTCTTCCAACTCTACTATTCTATGATTCTATGATTCTATGATTCTATGATTCTTTCCAGAACTTTGTTGTTGCAGTTTTTTCTGGCTTTATGGTTACTGTGTCTGTTGTTTGGTTCAGGCTCTGGTAGAACCATCTTTGGTCTGATTGAAACAATTGATTTTGTCTGTACTGGATGATTCTGGCTTCATACCTTTCAGTTTTTCTGGCTGTTGCTGTAATTTGTTCTTTCACAATTTCCAAAGCTTCTTCAATTTTTCTGGTGTTCAGCCAGTACTTTCGGATCAGGTGTTGCTTGATTTTGTCATTTTTCAGTTTCTTCTCTTTCATATTTTTCAGGTTACTTGCATCTGATCTAAGTTTCTTGATTTTCAACTCTAGCCTGACCTACCACTTTGGTTTTCCAGTCGATTTTCTTTGGGGCTGCTTTGGTTGTAGGAGCCCAAGCTCTTCTGTTACTATCACTGCTGCACTGTAGGCATACTGGTTTGTTTGTTCAATTGATGTTATCTGGACAGTGGAGAGTACTGCATTCACATCTTTTATGAGAGGTGCCAGGTGTCTCTTGGGCACTGTTTTTAGAGTTGGGAGCCACTGTCTTATTGCATTTGCTGCAGCATGAGCCATGATCTTATCCTTGAGCTTTCGTTGTCTTGCTGTCAAGGTTCCTGGTGGTTCAGCAGATGTTTCAAGTGCTGGTTTTTCAAATTCTTGCAAAAGCTCCACACATCATCATCATCATCATCATCATCATCATCATCATCATCATCATTATAAAACAGGATTAAATATAAACAGTGTTTTAAAAATCCCAATTGAAAAGCATATTCAAATCTAAAAGTTAAATGAAAGAAGGAGGTAGTACAGTGGGGAAAAGTCCTTTCTTTCTTTCTTTCTTTCTTTCTTTCTTTCTTTCTTTCTTTCTTTCTTTCTTTCTTACCTTTGCCTTTGATGCTGTCCTTTTCTTGTGTATCCATTACAGTAGATTGTAAGGGATAAGGGGAAGGAAGAACTGTGCAAGAAGAAAAGAATTATACTTTATTCCCAATAGGACAGTAGCATTCTCTCTAAAATGTGAACTTATAAAAATTAATCCAGTTTGTAATTTTAGGGGGAAAAGAAAGAAAGAGGAAGGCAGCACAGTGGGGCAAAATCCTTTCTCTCCTTAACTTTTCTGTCACGACCCAGGTTGCAAAGGCACCAATAACCAAACACGGAGGCCAGAATCTAACTCATATCTTTATTGAAGGAATATATAAAGTTAATAAAAGCAGATGTAAAAGTTAGTCCAGAAGCAGACCTTTCAAGAAAGGTCAAAATTAGTCCAAAAAGGCAATGTCCAATATGAATTATAAGGTCCAAAGTTGTAATCCAATAACCGAAACACTCACTTTGCCAGGCAAAGTGAGGGGAGATGACAAGGTCCTTTAGTCCATAAACTTGAGTAAGGCTAGGAAATAACTTGATACTTGAAACAAGGCTTAAAACGTGGAACAAGGTAACTAGGAACAAGAACAAGGTCCGTGGAATAACTTGGTAAAATCCGTGGAACAAGGCAAGGATTCGTCCTGGGAAACAAGGCAAAGTCCGTAGATAAACAAAGGCTGGGAAGCAAGGCGAAGGCTGGAAAGCAGGGCTAGGCTTGAGCAGGAGCGAGGCTTGAATCGGAGCGCGCTGTCCAGACACAACTCGCTCCGTAGGCTGACGAATTGACTCCGCGAAGTTACTACGCGGGCAAAACACCTATATAGAGTCTAACTTTCCCACCGATGCAGTTCTCTGGGAATCAGAAACGAAAGCCAAACTCTGAGACCAGATGTTAACCTCCTTAAAGATTCTCACGAGAAACAGTCTTAATTGGCTACATTCTTAGCTGCAATTCTTGCACTCCTGCGCGAAGTTGAATCCAAACTTCTCTGTTGTTTACAAAACTCCCGGCGCAAGAACACGGGAGAAGTAGGCTCTGGGGTTGTTTGACATACTTCTGGGAGACAACTTTCTTGCAGGTGCAAGGTTCCCAGATCGGCCTGGGAAAGATCTGGCTGAGAGGAATCCAGTTCAGACTGGGAAGGTAAAAAACCCAAGTTTTCATCTTCATCAGGAATTACAGTGTCCTGAGCAGGACTACAAGGCCCATGGGTCATCACACTATCCCCCTCCTCAAGGCCCCTCCCAAACTGGGGCCCTCTCCCCGAGGCGCGAGGTCGCGGCTTGGCGGGATAGGTCTGATGAAAGCGACGGGTTAGATCAGGAGCATGGACTGTGGAGGCGTCTTCCCAAGAGCGTTCCTCAGGGCCAAAACCCACCCAGTCAATGAGATATTGTAGGCGGCGGCGGTGAAAGCGAGAATCCAAAATGTCCTCAACCTCGAACTCCTCCTCCCCATTCATCAAAACAGGAGGGGGGGCCGGTTGGTCTGTATCAGGACGCACACCATCCGCCGGAAGGAGCAGGGAACGGTGAAACACTGGGTGAATGCGCAATGAACGCGGAAGTTGGAGTTTGAAAGTCACAGGGTTTAATTGCGCCACCACTGGATAGGGGCCAATGAAACGGGCATCTAACTTCCGGCAAGGGCGGTGGGAGGGCAGGAAGCGAGTGGACAGAAAAACCCGATCTCCTACCTTGATTTCGGGACCCGGCTGGCGATGCTTGTCAGCGTGGCGTTTATAGTCCTCCTTGGCTTGGTCCAGTTGCTGGAGCAAAAGTTGTTGCACCGCTGCGAGTTCCTGCAGCCAATCCTCTGCTGCGGGAACTTCTGAAGTTTCAATGACAGGGGGGAAGAAACGTGGATGGAAGCCGTAGTTTGCAAAGAACGGCGTTTCTTTTGTAGAAGCTTGAACTCCATTGTTGTAAGCAAACTCAGACAGTGGTAACAGAGAAGCCCAATTG
This sequence comes from Anolis carolinensis, assembly GCF_035594765.1. Taxonomy (NCBI): domain Eukaryota; kingdom Metazoa; phylum Chordata; class Lepidosauria; order Squamata; family Anolidae; genus Anolis; species Anolis carolinensis. The sequence continues at coordinate 87,103 of NW_026943858.1, forward strand.
TCCTGTTGGTAGTTTACATAACAGCGAAGATACTGCTCCAAAGTGGCATTGGTGCGCTCCGTTTGCCCATCTGTTTGGGGATGATGAGCTGAAGATAAGCGAGAGTCTATGCCCAATAGTTTTTGTAGTGCCTTCCAAAAACGAGAGGTGAATTGAGATCCACGGTCTGTGACTAAACTCTTGGGCAATCCATGTAGTCTGAAAACATGTTGAAGGAATAGATCCGCAGTCTCTTTGGCCGTGGGGAGGCCTTCGCAGGGAATGAAATGGGCTAACTTGGTGAAAAGGTCCACCACCACTAAGATCGTGGTGAATCCACAGGAAGGTGGTAGGTCAGTGATGAAATCCGCGGAAATTATTTCCCATGGGCGAGATGGGGTAGGAAGGGGGTGTAAAAGCCCTGAGGGCTTCTCCCTTCGTATCTTGGAGCGCTGGCATACTGGGCAGGTGTTGACATATTTTTCCACATCCTTGCGGATCTTGGGCCACCAAAAATCCCTTAGGATCAAATGCATAGTTTTAAATAGTCCGAAGTGTCCTGCTGGTTTGCAGTCATGACACAGACGAAGCGCTTTTTCCCTGCCCGGTCCGGGTGGGATATAAACGTGATTTCTATAGCAAAGCAGCCCATCTTTAAGCGAAAAGGGAAAATGCAGACCTTGGCGAAGTTGGTCCTGCGCCCAGGCATCTGCTTGCTGACTAGCCCTGATTTCTTGAGCACAGATGGGTCCTGGAGTAGAGGAAGTTGAACCAATGGGAATGGATTTGGTGTTCCCCACCGTGAGCGTGGCAAAGTTCTCGGGTTGTAATAGTTGGGATTCAAAGGTCTCCTTGCGTCCTGCAGCGTATTCCGGTTTACGTGACAGGGCGTCTGCTTGCTTGGTCTGGGCTGGGGTCACATAATGAATCTGGAAGTTGAAACGTTCAAAGAATAAAGCCCAACGTTGCTGCCTCTGATTTAGTTTGCGGGCAGTTCTTAGATGTTCTAGATTACGATGATCAGTGTGGACTTCAATGGGGAATTTGGCCCCTTCTAGCCAATGTCTCCAAGTTTCAAAGGCTGCCTTAATGGCCAGTAGTTCTTTTTCCCAAATGGTGTAATTTTTCTCTGGTGTGGTTAGTTGACGAGAGTAAAAGGCACAGGGTTTCAAAGGCACACGCTTTCAAAGGACCATTAAATCCATGGACAGAGACCTCATGGATATAGAGGGCACACTATTATTTATTTTACATAGTGGCTGGTTTTCTTTAGTTTTTATTCAGTTTGGCCCCCCAGATGTTATTGAATGACAACTCAATATTTTAATATTTTATGCAGTATATTGATTTTTATGATTGTTTTACTGATGTTGATGTCTTATAGATGTGAAAAAATTGTTTTTACTGTTTTATTGCTGTGATTGTACTTTTATGTTGGGCATGGCCCCATGTAAGCCGCTCCGAGTCCCTCCGGGGAGATGGGGTGGGGTATAAAAATAAAGTTATTATTATTATTAACTCCCATCACTTTTGATTATCTGCCATGCAGGATGGGGATAATAGGAATTGCAACCCAACAGCACTTGTGGCATTGAGGTTGGGGAAAGGACTTTTAAAGTCAGACATCACATTCACAAGCCTTGTGTCTCAGTTCAGACCGCACTCTCCTAAGTGAACGGAACAAACTGAAGCTTTCCAGATTTGACTGTATGCCAAATCCCATCAGCTCTGGTGTCTAATAATGAGCAACTCAGCAATTGTAGTCCAACATTTGGATGGCCACAGAAAATGACATGGCAGGCCAGATTCAGGCTGAGGACCTTGAGGTTGACACATGTGGTTTAGGTGAAGAAAGTGAAGCAAGGCCTGAGTAGAGCTACAGCTGCTTCTTGAGGTACAATATTTGCACAACTGCAAACAAATACAATGATCTTTAAAGGGAAGTTGAACTACCCAGCCATTTGAATAAGTGAAAACCCATTTCCTACTTGGTTTACTTTGAGGATGCAAGAGATATAACTTGCATTTTCTAAAAGGAGGTGTTTCAATTGCAAAGGTATTTTGGACAGCACAATTTTTTTTAACATAGCCACCATTGCAACAATGAGCATACAAACATGCTTTTGTCTTTTGCAATCTGGCTTTTTTGAGATGGTTGTGCAGATGGCCTATGTTAAGTAAGGCATACTCTTTCACCACTTGGGGGTTTTTTAATTAAAAAAATATTTAGGTATGAAAGCAACAAGTCATTATTTGTACCTCATTCTATTTAGTAATAACAGAGTTGCCTTCTGATTATGTTACTATTGTTATTATTATATAACAAGGGATAGTAGCATTCTTTTTGCAGTGTAACAGTTTTACATTACTGTTAGTGTTACAGAGTATAGTGGTACTGTATCAACATTTGGGTATGTTTTGTTGGCTTATCGCATTTTTATACTGTTTAAAAGTAAGTGGAGGTAACTATGTAGCTATTTTGGAACAATGGGAATGTAAACCTTTTTTTTGAAAAACCTTAAGTATTTCAAATTGTAAGCTGTCTTGGATCTGTAATGGTAACCAACTCATTTTTAAAACAAGCCTCTCTTTTTCTTCTTACAAATATGTGTAAGTTTTAAAATAGAGCTTGGATGAGTATCTTACAAGAATGCTTTATTGGTATATACCTGCATGGCAGGCGATCAAACTATATGGCCCTTATGTTCCCTTCCAACTCTATGCTCCTATGGTAAACTATAAGAAAAATATAATCCATATGTTTGTTGAAATATGTCCTTTACAGATGGATGAAATCTTAGCCCCAACTTTATAAGCTCATTATGTTAAGAAATGGTATACATAGATATGCCCATTAGTAGTGTGCGAAATGGCAGAAATCCGTTCTGTTTTTGTTTCAAATTTTGGTTGTCCCCCTGTTCTGTTTTTGGGAAGATTCCAAGACATTAGGATAGGGGCCAATCGGATTAGTAATTCATGATCCGTAGTTCCGTTTCTGCTTCGGGAAGATTTGGTCCATTTGTGCCAATGTGGAAACTTTAGAGGCTTCTTTCTCCATCATTTTTATGGCTATCAAGATGAAACTTGGCACACTTGTAGGACACATTTATAACTGTAAACCTGCCAAGTTTCAGAACATTTCACTCATCTATTGATTTTTGAAATGTTTAAAAGTTTTTACAAATAGCAACATTTTAAAAACCCAAAAGAAGTATTTTTAAAAATTACCCACAGCAACAGAAGATGAGTAGGGCATCATTTCTGCCAAATTTCACAAAGATCCAGTCATCTACTGATTTTTAGGATTTTTTCCCCATAGTAGAAGCAACATGATCTCTCGTTTGGGATGATGAGGCTGATATTTGCTGTATCACATAATCTGCCTCAGCTAATCACAGCTGGTTTTCCTCTCCATTGTCCTGCACTTCAAGTCCCAAAATTCCCTGATTTTTTTCCTGCATGTTATCTCTTCCTCTCAGAGGGTCAGAGAAAAAAATTAAAAATTTCCTATAAATCAGTTGAGCTTGCTATATGTCAGGAAATCTCTGCACCTCATCACAATACTCCAATTGGGACGTGGGATAAGAAATTATCAAAGCTGAACGTTTAATGAACCACACCCACCTTGTCCCAACATGCTCTTGTGTATTAGATTAGACCTAATGTGATGACTCATGGGCCATGTAGTCCCATTCCTAGTACTATTGTGGCAGATGAAGAGGAAAACTTGGGTTTCCCACCGTTTGTGCCAGATTTGGAGCCCTTGCACCTGCAAGATGTTTGCCCACAAGAAGTCAGACAAACAAGCCTTGAGCAGAAATCTCCCCCATTTTCTCGCCGGGATTATTATAATCAAGATAGAGGCGCTCGAGAGGCGACTCGCTGGAGCGCCAGGATAGCTGCCAGACAATTAGCTGATTAAGTCTGCTTCCCTTGGGAAACTTTAAGGAGTCATGCATCTGGACACAGTATAGGTTTCGTTTCTTGTTCCCCAGAGAAAGTGTTCCTTGGCGGGAAAACAAGATCCTATATAGGTGTTTGCCCGCAAAGGAATCCTTGCGGAGTCAATTCGTCGGCTTGAGGAGTGAGATCGTGTGTAGACTTCGTACTCCAGTTCCCAGTTCCCGGATCAAGTTTCCTGCCCAGCCTTGTACCCTGGACTTCTATGGACCCAGTTCTTGATTCATGTTTGCCTTGTTTCCAGTTTGATCTTGCCAAGTTTCAAGTCTTGCCTTGCCTTGTGTTTTAAACCACGGACCTTGCTTCTCAGTTTCAAGCCTTGTTTTCCAGTTTCCTTCGGATTTACCTTAAGCCTCAAAGACTATGGACAGTTCCCCACACTATTGCTTGCCAAATAGTGTGCGTTTCGGTGAAGTGGATTATAACTTTGGACTTTAATATCTCATATTGGACATTGTTTTCCTGGACTATATTTGACCTTTCCTGAAAGGTCTACTTCTGAACTATATTCTACACTTATTTTTATTGACTTTATATATTTCCTCATTAAAGATATTAGATAGATTCTGGTCTCTGCGCATGGTTATTGGTGTTCTGCAGTCTGGGTCCTGACACCTAATTCTCACCTTGAGATGCTTTGGCCTGAGGGGTAGTGACAAGGCTGTGAGAAAATTATTCTTTGAACATGATGTTACACCCTGGGAGCTGGCTGGTAATATTAAGGACTAGCAATCATGCTTTGTAAGACATCTCGTAGTATTACATGATGTCTCAGCCAAACTCACCCCAAACGCCTAGTGAGATCACAGCTCCCATTAGAAGGACAATTGTCATGCAACCGAAACCATGAAGGAACTGATGCCATCTGGAATGTCTCCACAGGTGATCTACAAAAAACAAATGAACAGTTGTGGTTCAGACTAAGGGCATCTTTAATTCAACATCTTATTTCTCCCACAAGTGATTTTGTGGAGAAATCCACAGGAACCTCTCCCTCTTTTGTTCTGCAGGGATTGCCATCAAGTTGGCTTTGACCCTGTGAATGAGAGATCTCCACAACACAACACAACACAACATGCTGTAATCATCTGCTCCAGTCTTACAAAGGCTCCATCCACACTGCCATATAATGTAGATTGAATTGGATTATATGGTCAGTGTCAACTCATATAATGCAGACTGAACTGCATTGAACTTGATCATTTGAGTCTACATTAGTATATAATCTAGTTCAATCTGATTATATGGTCAGTGTAGATGGGGCCTGAAACGGTATTATATAGCAGTGTAGATGGAGTCAAAATCAGTCATGTCTGCCTAGAGCAGTGATGGCCAACCTATGACACGCATGTCAGCACTGACACGCTTAGCCATTTTTGCTGACACGCTGCTGCATGCAGATTGATTGGATGTTTTTTTGTGGCCAAATTTGGTGTGATTTGGTCCAGTGGTTTTGTTGTTTACTCCATGGGAATTATGCACATTACATTTATATATATAATTTCTATTATTATTGTAGTATATTATCATATTATTACTATTATATTATTATTGTATTATTCATTGGTCATGATTACATTGAAACTAGAATAGAGAGAAATCAGCATGGAAACTGCAAGAGGTACCATAGATTGTTGTACATGGAAATAATGGTAGTAAATAGTTTTTGATTTATTGAATACAGTTATATATTACAATTATATTTTTTTGTTATTTAAACTATAAATATTGCAAAATTATGGTTTTTTTCTCAAAGTGATACACCATCCAAGTCATGCTAGGTTTTTTGGTGAATTTTGACACACCAAGCGCAAAAGGTTGCCCATCATTGGCCTAGAGTGAGAGTCCTGTGTTCATCTTTTGTCTGTAAGTCTGTTTGTCTTGATTATTACTGCTTACAGTAAAACTTGTATATAGTTTTACCAAAGTCTCTGGATATCACTTCATTCTGCGTTCCACGGATTCCATCCAACTACTGCTGCGCTGCAAATACTCTGACAATTATGCTGTCAGTAGCTAGTCAGGTATAGCCTCACCTTCAATGGGGTTGTTTAATCCACTTCTGGAGCCCCCGATGGTGCAGTGGGTTATTTATTTATTTATTTATTTATTACATCACTTCTACCCCGCCCTTCTCACGCAGCAGGGGAGAAGGGCGGGGTAGAAGTGATGTAATACTCTTGTGCTGGCAGGACTGATGACTTGAATGTTGAGTTGATGATTTGAAGGTTGCCAGTTTGAATCCAATCCAGGGATAGTGTGGATGAGCTCCCTCTATCAGCTCCAGCTCCGTGCAGGGACATGAGAGAAGCCTCCCACAAGGATGGTAAAAACATCAAAACATCCAGACAAAAATCCTTGCAGACGGCCAATTCTCTCACACCAGAAGTGACATGTAGTTTCTTAACTCATTCCTGACACAAAAAACAATCCTTTTCTAAAACATCTAAGAAGGCAATAGATACCACTATAGGTTTTAACCATATTTTAACTGCATGCTGTGAAAAAAGGTTGGCCTTGAGTCTTTCCTACTCTCCTTTCAGCTTCACCAGATGATTCTGGGTTCTAGTATTGTGATTTCCTTCTACATAATCTTTGATTCAGTTCTAACAGCTATGTATGCAGTATGGGATCTTGGGATTTGTATTTTCATTGGGAGTTCAGAATTCACTGCCAGAGAAATCAAAGGTTTCCCAAACTACTTTGTCACAAGATTTTGCAGGAAGGTAGCCATTGCATTTAAAGTGGGATCACAGAGCCAAAAAGGTACAGTGTGAAGAAGACCAGAGTGAAAGCATTTCTTCCTTTCTATCCTCAAACATTCATCACTTCATAGACCTCTACTATCCCTTCCTTTTGATATAGACATGGTATTCCAAATGAACCTTGGAGTACCTCAGCTTCTAACCTATGAACAACAGCATTGTTCAGATATGCATGGTAACATCAACACTTCCCTTAAGTGTCCTTATGCACTGAAGTTTTGTGGAACTAATCATCGGATAATGAATACATGGCTTTATATTTTTCTGCAGTATTTATTGGGAGCCACTATAGTATTCTATGAGTCCCTTCGGGTGAAAAGGGCGGGATATAAATGCTGGAAGTAAATATTTTGGTTTCAGGATTAGACCAGGGCTCAATTTTCTGCATGGCTATGAAAAGTCACTTTGTGATCTTGAGTGAAACTTGCCAGAGAACATCCTGTGATAGTGATGCCATGAGTTGGAAATGACAACTGTCTTTAGAAGATCATCTTCAGGTCTTCTGAAGATGCCAGCCACAGAAACGCCAGGAGAAAATACTGTTAGAAAACTGATACATAGCCCAGAAACCACACAACACCCCAACAACAATAATGCTGTTATTTTAGTATACAAAGAATTAGTATGTATTGCTTAGAAAAACCAGTCATATCATGCAGACAATGTTTAGTCTATGTTTATTGCTTTAACATGCTCTGAAGAGAAGTTCATCATATCATATAAATTTCCAGTCTAGGCATTATATATTCTTGTGCTGATAGGCATTACATAATATAGGATAAAGAATGCACCATATTTCTTATGTGGAACATTTCTCAAACATATAAAATTTATGGTCCACAGAGGACAATACATTGACAAGGGAGTAACATTCTGCATAAAATTAACACCTACATTCAACTGTGGAAGATAATACACAGTTAATGTACTTATTCCAAACACATTTTATAACATCAGTGTAGCTATCATAGCAAAAAGTTTAACTCAGTTAAACTAGAGTCCTTATTTCAAACACAATAAAGATGGTTATCTCATCCATTCTGGGGATTGTCCATAGTCAAGAACGCTTTGGTCTTTTTGTTCAACCAATTGACTGACTTTATTTCCCTCTTTTTATAGTTCAGATGGCTTTGTTGGCTTTATTTCATCTAGTGCAGTGGTTTTCAACCTTCCTAATGCCACGACCCCTTAATACAGTTCCTCATGTTGTGGTGACCCCCAACCACAAAAAAATATTTTTGTTGCTACTTCATAACTGTAATTTTGCTATGGTTATTAATGTAAATATATGATATGCAGAATGTATTTTCATTCACTGGATCAAATTTGACACAAATACCTGATACACCCACATTTGAATACTGGTGGGGTTGGAGGGGGAATTGATTTTGTCATTTGGGAGTTGTTGTTGTGGGATTTATATAGTTCACCTACAATCAAAGAGCATTCTGAACTCCACCAACAATGGGATTGAACTAAACCTGGCACACAGGACTCCCATGACCAGCAGATAATACTGGAAGTGTTTGGTGGGTATTGACCTTGCGTTTTGGAGTTGTAGTTCAAACTCATACTCAATATGCCCAAATGTGAACACTGGTGGAGTTTGGGGAAAATAGACCTTGACATTTTGGGAGTTGTAGTTGCTGGAATTTATAGTTCATCTACAATCAAAGAGCCCCTTGAACCAACAATAGAATTGGGCCAAACTTCCCACACAGAACCCCCATGACCAACAGAAAATACTGGAGGGATTTGGGTTCCCAAGACCATCAGAAATATGTGTTTTCTTATAGTCTTTCGCAATCCCCTAAAACCCCACTCATGATTCTCCCAGCAGTCCCGACCCCCAGGTTGAGAAACGCTAATGTAGTGATTCACAAATTTTGGTTCTCTGCCTAGATTTCTTCATTTGGCAAATGCCCCTTTCATCCTGGAGCACACTGAGTCTGTTCTAAATTGTTATCTTTTCCTAGTCTTTTGACCAACTAGCAGAACTTCAGCCCACACATTTTATGCTTTCACTGACCTCTTAGCCAGACACAACTGTGTTGTTTCTTTGGCAGTGGACCTTAATGCAAACTTTTGGAAACTGGCAAAATGTAGTCTATAAAAAATAACAGTTTATTCATTCTCCCACAAAGGCCACAAACAATGCAGTTTCCTGAGAAAGCAGTTTTTTCACTTCACAATCATTTCCTGTTTCCAACATTGACCCTCAAGGAGCTCTATCCTATCTGAAGCATACTGATAAGCACTCACATGTGGCAAACACAAGGCCTGTGGTCTGAATTCAGTCTGCCAAGTCATTTTATGCGGTTCTCCAGCTACCGTACTACAAGCCCTCTGTTTCTCATCATTAGACATCATGAATAGAATTGATGGGAACTGTGATACAGTCACATCTAGAAGGCTGCCGTTTGTTCTGTTTAGCCAGGAGAGAGGTTTGGATTTAGATACAAGGCTTGTGGATATGACGTCTCACTTTTAAAATGTCCTTTCTCCTTTCCCCAATCTAAGAGCCACAAATGCTGTTGGGCTGCAATTCCCATTATCCTCTATCAATTATTGTAGTTCTGTCTACCAATGCTACTTCCAAAACCTAATACTGAAACCAGACAGTGCCACAACCAAAAGGTTTCCAAAATGTCGCAGATCATAACATTGGACAAATATGTTGCAATGCTCTCCTGGTAGAGAGAATTATTGAGACAGGCAGCAAGAGACACTCTTGTGGTCCTGTGACAACTTCTGGTCTCAGATGCCCTATCACACTATTCTGTTATGGTGCTATTTTTCCACTTTTACTGTCTTGGCAGCATCATATGAACCCTGGGATTTGAAGATTAAGGAAGGATATTTAGAATTTTCAGCCAAAGAGCTGATAGGCATCACTGAATTACAAGTCCCAGTGAAAATGGAATAATAGTGCTATTACATTGTAGTGTGTGCCTTTTAATTGGAACAGAGCTGCAGATATGGCAGTGTATCTTCAGTGTAGAATGAAAGTAGTTTGATGCCACTTTAACTGCCATAGCTCAGTGTTATGAAATCATGGAAGTTGATGTTTTATAGTCCCTGTACTGGGAGAAAGGCAAAAATATACAGTAGAGTCTCACTTATCCAACATAAACGGGCCGGCAGAATGTTGGATAAGCGAATATGTTGGATAATAAGGAGAGATTAAGGAGAAGCCTATTAAACATCAAATTAGGTTATGATTTTACAAATGAAGCACCAAAACATCATGTTAGACAACAAATTTGGCAGAAAAAGTAGTTCAATATATAGTAATGCTATGTAGTAATTACTGTATTTATGAATTTAGCACTAAAATATCATGATATATTGAAAACATTGACTACAAGAATGTGTTGGATAATCCAGAACGTTGGATAAGCGAGTGTTGGATAAGTGAGACTCTACTGTACATACACCCACATTGTACCGTTATTAAAAAACAGAATTTAATACTTTGGCAATTCATTTCAATTGCTGAAAACAAGTGGGTGCATGCACATTTTCAAACAACGGAAAATAATCCACATTTATATATACAGTAGAGTCTCACTTATCCAACATTCTGGATTATCCAACACATTTGGAAAATACAATGGATGGTAACACACCCGAGTGTCTCCTGGGTAATGTTTTTGTAGACGGCTAATACTCTCACACCAGAAGCGACTAGCAGCATGTTCTCAATTAGCTTCTGACACAATATAAAAAAATCTTTGGCATACATAGATCACAACTGTAGTCGAGTGATGTGGAGAACACTAATTTGGTCGCCTTATGGTGGAAACCCTTGCAACATCCCGCATCACTTATATCCTATTTGCACTAATATAGATCACCAAGACACCATGATCTGGACCTTACTAGACAATGAAAAGGTTTATCACATACAGCTTATGATGACATATTGAGACAAAAATGCAAAATTGACTCTTTAAACTACAGTCCCCAGAATCCCCTAGTTACCACTGTCAGCAGTGATCATTCACAAGGCAGTTCTATTATGTTGAGACTGCCAGTCGCAACATAAAATAATAATAATAATAATAATAATAATAATAATAATAATAATAATAACAATAATAATAATTTTATTTTTGTACCCCGCCACCATCTCCCCAGAGGGACTCGGGGCGGCTTACAGATATAAAACCAACATACAATAATATCAAATACAAAAACACACAAATAAATTTAAAAGGCATTAAAAAATCACAATCATTATAAAACACTTGAGAAACACAGCAATAAAAACATAAAATGAGCTGGGCAAAGTGCACTGAGTGGAACTTGTAAACAAGAAGGAAGTTAAAGTTTTACAAAGTCAACCCCTTTGATTTGGAGAGAAGTCATCATTTACCTTGAATGTGAGATTTAACTTTCACTCTTTGATCTTTCTGCCTTGGTCTGAAATTAAAGTAGCAGGGCCCATCCTCCAGCTGGCAAGGGATTCGGGTTGGATGCATTTCCTTGTTCATGGTATTGTTTAAAAAGGAAGAAGAGAGCAATGTTGCAAACGTCTAACTTAGGTCCTCAAGAGAAGAAGCTCGGAGAGAATGAGGCTGGCAAGTAGAGACATCACTCAGGAAATGGTGCCTCTGACATTTTGACCAACTCTCAACACCTCTGCTGACACCTCTTGCCTAGTTGGGGGCTGTCTTTACTGATGACTAAAAAAAGGCAACAGTTTCAATTTTACAACATCAGATTTCCTTGTGGGGAAAATAATCTCATGTCTAAGTAGGTGGTCATATTCATCCATGTTCACTTTCATCCTCCTGATGTTTCCTGAATCCTCTGAGAGAGACCCCTCTGAGAGAGACCTTGGTAATAGATGTCCCAGACCCAGGACCCATCAACTATCCCCAAAATTGTGACAAAATATCAAGAAACTGACATATGTGCAAACATACATAGACTGAAAACTACATGCATAACTTATTCTAGCTAATGGATGGATGAGTGCCGCTCTGGAACAAACTGATTAGGAAGCATGAGAGCAAGCCCCTGAAATCCACACACACCCCCTCCCCAAACTGGAGTAAAAACTGAATCCAGGATATTCCAGTTGGGCTCACCAACTAGAGAGTTTAAACCCACTGATGACAGTTCCATTTCCCTCCCAAGAAGTCACATAGGTCCTTGGGAAGAATAAGCCAGAGGTCCACAATGGAGACAGCCACCCGGTTCTGATGCCGACCTGAGCCCACAACCATCAGTGCTGTAAGCTGTGCAGCTCCCTTTGATTTAGAATTCTTTACTATTGAAAAAGAAATGAAGGAAAACAGTCATTTCTAGATGTCCTAGTTATCCACAAACCCAGTCAACAATTGGGCCACACAGTTTACAAAACTATCCTTCACACGGATAGATACCTTCATAAAAACTCCAACCATCACCCAAGTCAAAAACAAAGCACAATTAAAGCCCTGGCAGACTGTGCAAAAAGAATCTGAAAAGCCCACCTCTTCAAAGGTGAACTGAACCACCTGAACTGGGCTCTACAGGTCAATGGAGACTCCATCACAGACATCAGAAGAGCTGCAAGGCCAAGGACAGGTTACGAGAGTAAAGACAACGATCCACCCAGAGGAAAAGCGTTCTTAGGGAATCATTGACTGCATATGCAAGCAGATGAAGAAATACAACCTGCAGACCTACTAAGAAAATCCAACAAATGCTACAGTCAGCAAAAGACAAGAGGGGTCATCTCATCTCTGCAGGAGTCTACCGTATACCATGCAGCTGTGGACTACATAGGGACCACCAAACGCAGCATTGTTCAGCCATAAATCAAGGAACATGAAAGGTACTGCAGACTAACTCAACCAGAGAAGTCAACCATAACAGGGCACCTGATTAACCAACCTAGACACAGCATATTATTTGTGAATACAGGAGCACTGGACCACTCTGACAACCACCGTGTCAGACTACACAGAGAAACCATTGAAATCCACAAGCATGTGGACAATTTTAACAGAAAGGAGGAAACCATGAACATGAACAAAATCTGGCTACCAGTATTAAAAACTCTAAAATCAGGACAGTAAATAAAGAGCAACACCCAAAAAGCAGGGAAATTCCAGACATGGATCAATCAGGGCCAGCTAACACCTCCCAACAAAGGATTCCCCCAGGTAGCAACCAGCCAGGCATTGAATCTGAAAGGGCATTAAATGCTAATCAGCGTGTCCATTTGCAACATTCACACTTGCCTCCAGCAGACAAGAGTTCTTTCTCCCACCCTGGACATTCCAAAGATATATAAACTGCCCTTGTCTAGTTTCCAACAGATCTCACAACCTCTGAGAATGCCTGCCATAGATGTGGGTGAAAGGTCAGGAGAGAATGCTTCTGGAACATGGCCAGACAGCCTGAAAAACTCACAGCAACACAGTGATTCTGGCCATGAAAGCCTTCAACCATGCATCTTTACTATTGATTCACTAACTAATTTTTGTAGCCTGCTATAGCTGTACTTCAATAAATCAGGGTCTCCTAGTTGAAAGAAAAACACTATTCCTCACTAATTTTAACATCATCCCTTTAACCAAAAAAAAGGTGTTGAAAGGTGAATTGGAATAAAGGAATTTATCAGATTAAAATCTTGGTCTTTAGGCTTTTCCCAATCTCACTGTTAACAGATTGCCAGACTCCTGCCACATCATGGGCTTTGCAATAAATTACTGCTTATCTAACAAATCACGCAATTTTATCACCAGTGTTAATAATAACAAATTAACATCCCATTTCAAAATAATTAACATTTATGTTTTTTTTTTGCAGAGCTAATGTTTCATGCCCTAACAGTGCTGTGTGTAAAAAAATGAGTATTATCACGGATGATGCTATGCATATTTCATGAACTCTAATTCATCCCCTGTCTTAGCCAGAGAGTTAGGCCCCTTCTACACTGTACTTATATCCCAGGATCTGATCCCAGATTATCTTCTTATCCCAGATTATCTGATAGTGGAGACTCATCTAATCCATTTCAAAACAAATAACCTAGTATCAGATTCTGGGATATAAGGACAGTGTAGAAGAGGCCTTAGAGATAGGAAAGAATCAGTGTTGCTTTAATCCATCTGCAAATATTTATAAATCTCAAGTTCTTTTTGTCCTAAATATACAATTGGGGAATTATAACAAACACCGATGGTTAAAGCTGCTCAACAGTGCCTCTTCTCTGAAAATTTTAAATAGAGGTTAGATAGTCATGTGTCAGGAGTGCTTTGATTGCGTATTTCTGCATGACAGAATTGGGTTGGATTAGATGACCCTTGAGATGTCTTCCTTGATAAACTGGAACCCAATTTTTCCACACATTTCCATTAGCCAAATCCAACAGGAATTGCTGTAGCCAACAATGGAAAGAGCCATGTTATCCCTACCCAAACTATAATAAATTATAAGAATACCAAGTCAGTTAAGAAAAGAATGAACAAAAGAAACAGGATGAGCTTTAATATGGTAGAATGCACAAGATTTTTTGTCTCTGAATTTGAAATGTTCAAAAATTAGGATTGGATGGAGAATTCTTGACATTTTGGTTTCTTTCACTATTCGTGTTTTTCAAACTCCAATTCTTTCCATCTCAGATATGAAAATATGTTAAAATATGGGCAAATTATTCATCTCTTATTGTCACTCATTTCTTTCTGGTGTGGCTGCAGATGACAAAAAACATTTCAAGAGGCTAGTAAGGGAATAACGGTTGCATCACGGTTTAAGTATTTTGATAACCAAAAACCAGCAAATGGAATTTTCCATAGCAAAGCCACCAGATGAATTGTGGTCCTGTTTCTGCTTGAAGATGTTGCTTTCTTCAATATTGACAATAATAAAAAGCCCACCCACTCTCTGTCAGTAATTTGTTCCATTGCGAAGCAACCCTAACTGCTATGAAATTTCTCCTAATGTTCTCCTAAAACCCATTAGGAGATTTAGGGGCACATCTACAATAACCCCTGAAGCTGATGTGTGTGCAGATCTGTTGTCGAAGGCATGCCTCACAACCTCTGAGGATGCCTGCCATAGATGTGGGCGAAATGTCAGGAGAGAATACTTCTGGAACATGGCCACACAGCCCGAAAGACATACAACAACCCTGTGTGCAAATCAGTCCCATGCCACCTTAACAGGATTCAGGTTGTTTTAATTCAAGTTAAAAACAATAAAGACTTCTATCCAGAACTGGTGGCAGCTGTCTTGACTTCCATCCCATATTACCCGAGCTCAGGTAATATGCCAGTAAAGGGGCTGGGATTTCTGGGAGTTGATGTCCAACACACCTGGAAGGCCAAAGTTTGTCCATGCCTGAGCTAGACCATCCACTCATTCAGTGGGATGAGAATGGGAGAAGAAAGCTATTCCTCTCCCAGCCTCTTTAGCAAAAATGCCTTTTTGGTTGGTGACAGCTGCCATATAGAGTGGGGAACTTATTAGGTATGCTGCTGATTGGCATGTCTGGGTAGATGGGACTCCTTGCTGCATCCAAGATGGCTCAGTGAATCCCATATGCCACATTCATCCCACATTAGCAGTCATTGTAGAACTATCCTAGGCCTGTACTCTAGGGCCCCATCTGCACTGACCATTTAATGCAGTTTCGAAGTGATTCAAAACTGTGGTGGCTGCATAATGCATAATGCATACTGCAGCATGCATTAAAGGGGATGCAGTGCACTAAAGAAGTTGCAGGAAAGTTTAAAAAATGCATAAAATATACTGCATGACATCCCATTATTTTCCAGATCCAGAGCTAAATCATTTCCACAAAATGCACATCCTATTGTAGACACCTGCATCATCTGAAGTGAGACAAAGAGACTAAAACTGGGGCTGTCAAGAAACACCCCAAAGGCATAGGTGGGCAGCAGATATCCTGGGAGGGGATAATTTTTTCATCCCATATCCATCGAGTGCATTAATATGGATCTCTTTAGGACATGGAGGGGGGCAGGGCTGCAGAATGGTTTGAGGCCAATGTATCATGTTCAATGTAATCATTATCCTGGCCTCCAACTAGTTCTTGGTGTGGCAGTCTAAACACCTGTTTCTGCCAAACCAGTTCCAAGCTACATTATACTCTCAATGTAAATGTGCCCTGGGCCAGCAGTTTTGTGTGCTCAGTTTATTAGGTGGCAGGCAGCAGAATACAGAGCTTGGAGCATTCACGTTTTGCACTGTGCTAGCTGCGGGATCCCGAGAATTGCTGTGTAGTGTAAAATAACTTTTCCAAGAGCTGTTTAGGAAGGATGAAATCCTTGCGCCAAAGTGGGCTTAGGCTGTACTCCACCAGGATAATAAACATCCAGCTTTCACAGTCATGACCATTTTATTATAATAAAATGATATTTTAATGAAGAGTATCTGCATTTACACCCTTCTTGTTATGATTTTGAACAAGTCAGTCTCTGAACTTTGTGGTTTTGTAGATCATAACCAGGATCCTTAATCATGCCGAGAATCAGGTTGGCAGTCAGTACATATGCTTGTCTTTTATTCTGCTCAAAATGTGTCAGTCTTTAGGATGCCATAAGAACCATCATTGTTGCTATGTCTGCAATGAACTAACAGCATTTCCAAAAATAAACCTGAAATGTTGAAAGCCTTGAATGTTGTCAAAGGCTTTCATGGCTGGAATCACAGGGATGTTGTGTGTTTTCCGGGCTACAGTATAGCCATGTTCTACAACATGGCCATACAGCCCAGAAAAAAAAGCAATAACCCTTGAATGGCTTGATACTTGAGGAATCCTCTCTCCCTAGACATACCTACCCGAGAACTGAGTTCTGTAGAGGTACAACATGGGAGAGGGCCTTCTTTATTTTATTAACCAGGTTATGGAATATCCTCACCTAGGAGGCCTAAATGGCACCAACATAACCTGTTATGCTGGTGCCAAAAACATTACTTCTCAAGTTCAATCAAGCTCTAGCTTTCTGCAATTTTATAACTTTTGGCCTGGTCCTCCCTTTGGGATCTGTGGAAAGCAGGATCACCCCCTCTACCCAGAGGCATCTGAGAGCATTCAGAAAGGAGTCATGATCTCCCTAAGTCTCCTTTTTATCGTTCAATTACCGCTAACTTTTTCTCTTTGTTGTTCCTCTCTAAATCTGCTCAACTTGCCTATATCTTACTTAAAATGAGGCATCCAATACAGAACTGCTGCCCAGAAGTAGGAGTTTCTGCAGTGAGTACAGTATGTTTTCTAATACTGAGTGCGCCCAATTTTGGTTTTCTTTGTTTGCTGGTGCTGCCTCTGTGTGGGATGAAAGCAACAGCAGGGAAAGATACACATGTTTGCAAGTGTAAGGTCCCCTCCTTTTTGAATCCAAATGGAATAAAATGCAAATATGTCTATTTCCATGTTTGGTCCTCCTCATACCTTCAACATTTTTCAAACTTTCTCATTCCTCCCCCTCCACTATTTTTCAAAAGAGTATCTACCTCACTCACTTTCCACACACTTCCTTCTTCAGTGGGCCATACTGTTGGAGGAGTTTGGTTGAAACTAAGAAGGCTACGAGTACCCATCTTCATAGGTGACAAGAAAAATGGAAGAAGTGGTATAAGAGCATGCCAAAGCTGTCATTTATAACTACTTTCACACTCATGCATTCTTCACTCTTCTTGCTACTTCGATTCCTTCCTGTGTTAAATATTAGCTGCAAATATTTAATACACAAGATGCGGGACTGATACAGCATAGATAATGCAATGAATAAGTGTGAAATATCTTTGTTTCATTGACTTTTTAATGTTTGTTGGAAATGTCATCAAGAAGAAGGAACTTTTTACCATAAGTGGTAAACATTTCCTAAAGCAAAATAAATAAATAAATAGAATTATAATTCTTAAGAATGCTGAAAACATTTTAAAAATTAAAATACCACTAGAGCCAGAAACCTTTCTGTTGGGATTTACAAATTCAACACGACCAAAAAAAATCTGATAATATTTTTGTAACTGGTAACTGCAGCAATGATTATTTATGTTTACTATTGAAAACAAGAAAATCCAACCCAAGATTTATGGATTACAAAAATATTGGACATGGCAGAGATTGGCAAACTGACAAAGCCTGTGCAATCACCAGATCCTTCCAAATTTGAAGAAGAATGGCAATATTTTATTAAAAGAAGAAAAGAAATGAAAATATTGGGGGTTTTGACAGCATTAAGGGAAATTAGTAGTACAGGAATGTAGGAATTAAAAGAAAAGAAAAATAGAGAAGTTAGTAGGCTTGTGCACGGAATTCGTTTATTCTGTTTCCTCCATTTCCTTCAATACTTCGGGAGCACAAAATGGGAAGGGCCTTCCTGGTACGAAAACCCGACTGCAACGAAAGCAAGCGGGAGTCAATCTTGGCTGCTTCTCTGCTTTTTGGCATCACGGGGGTGCTTTGAATGAGATTTTCCTGCTTCTTGCAGGGGGTTGGACTGGCTGGCCCATGCGGTCTCTTCCAGCTATATGATTCTATGATTCTACAGTTTATTCTTTTTTATTAATCCCCTAGCAAACAAAAAGAAAACCCTAATTCCCTGAAAACTAATACCAGTTCCCTCTCTTCTAGAGTAGAAAGTAGAAACAGCTGTAAGGAAGCATTAAAGCCAAAGTAGAAAGGAGAGTGCCAGGAAAAAGGAATTTTTAAAAAAGGAATCTCAAGGAAGATATCTCCAGGAAGTCATCGCTCTTCCTTATCCAGAAATGGGAAGCCTCCTTAAAATGCCTTGGAAAGAGTGCATGGCTGCTGGCATGGTGCAGGCCTGGGAGAAAAAGCACGGGTGGCTGCCTGCAGTGCCTTTCTGAGTAAGAAACAGCTTTAAGAACTTGCCTCCTTTAAATGCCTTTGAAAGTGTCTGTGTGGTGTGCAGGCCCGGGAGAGAAAGTGTGGGTGCCTTCCTGCAGCATCTATGCTCTAGAGTAGAAACAACTTAAATGCCTAAAATGACAGGAAGGGGAGTTTGAGAAGCCCCCGCCCCCAGTAATGACCTGATAAAACGGATCTTTTGGCACCCCAGAGCAAAACAGATATTTTCCTTCCCAAAAATGGATCAGGGCCTCCATCAAAAACTGGAACAGGAAATGGATCAAGGTTTATCTGGATTGCACAACTCTAAAAGTTAGTGACATGAATAACAGGATCCCCAACGATATCCAAAGGATCCTGGAAAGTTAATCTTCCAGAGATAAGATTTATGACAAAAAAGTATAGATTATGATGAAGACCGAGAAGACAGGGTAGGAAGCTTTAGATAGGAATTTCTGTTTTCCATTTCTCAACTTTTCTATCTCCTTTGATTCAATACACCGTACACCCACTTTTCTATCCTTCTGTTTGAGATTAGAAAATAAATGTTCTTTTTTCCCTCTTTTCTTTTTTAATATTATAGAAACCTTTTTTGTATTATATAACAATGGAAGAACATGAAGATATAAGATGTTAATAATGCCCATTATATATTGCTTTTTATCCCTCCCTATTCCTCATATCTTTACATTAAATATTATATGGGGTGGGAGAGAGAAGAAAATTCATGGTTTCAATAATAAACCAATTTATGTAACTCAATGAATTAATTCATTTGAATTACTAACATCAATGAATGATTAATGAATCAATATCCCCATTTCTATACAAAAGAGTCTTGTAGCACTTTTGAGCATGAGACTACATCTGCACTGAGCATTTAAGTCAGTTTTAAGCTGGTATTGAAATACATAGTTTCTCTGTACAAAGAAAATCCTTGAACCAGTTTGAAGCCTCCATCCACAGAGCACTGATGTGCATTAAGGGCTTTCTTTTGCATAGTTTCATAGGGGTTTGCTGTTTAATCCAACACAGTTTGACGTTAGCTTTGTACTGTATTAAATAATGAGTGTACATGGAACCTGAGAGAGAGAAATCAATTATGTAAGTTTGTGGTCCTATATGGATACATTATATTATTTATTGTCTTGCCACACACTTTTTGACCTAATCTCAAACTCGATGGAATGATCTGGAGAGCTCGAATGTTTGCTCATTACTTTATGACTTTGGACTTGGTCTTAACAAAAGGTCTTGGTCTTCCTTAAAAACCAGACCAACTCCTTTTGTTTAGATGACTCATTGTTTCATGATTCAGGAGGAAGCAATGGCTCAGAGCCAAGGACTTTCTAGTTGGTGAAATACCTGTTACATTATGGTTCACTAGTGTGAAAAACAAACAATAGCAATCAGAAAACTACCACCACCATGCCTGAAAAAGAGAGGAGGTTCCATCCAATTTAAGGTGTAATCTTTCTTCTGCAATTTGAATCCATTGCTTTGTGTCCTAGTTTCTAGATCAAATATTTAAACTCGGCTGCAATGTCCACCCTCAACCTTGTTTTCTCCAGCTGAACATTCCCAGCTCCCTAAGACGCTTTTCATAAGGCTTGGTTTACATAACTTTGACCATTTAGGTCCCCCTCCTCTGAACACATTTCAGCTTGTCAAAATTCTTCTTGAATTATGATGGCTAGAACTGGATACAATATTTCAGGTGAGGCCCCAATCAAAGCTGAATAAGTGATACTATTTCTTCCCTCGAGCTAGACAGACACTATACTTCTATTGATGCAGCCAATATCACATTGGCCATTTAGCTGCCCTATCATACTGTTGACCCACCTTCAAGTTGTGGTTTATGTAGGCCCTGTCTACACGGACCATTTAATGCAGCTTCAAGATGACTTGAAACTGTGGTGGTTACAAAATGAATACCACCAATGTGCACAGCAGTTTGGATTAAAAGGGTTATAGGACATTAAATAAAGCAGCAGGAGAGTCTGAGTTCAGCCCTTTAATGTAATGCAGGAGATCGTAATATCCCAGATCCCAGAGTGAGCTTAGATGTGCAGATTGCGAAGCCCTCTAAATCAGGGCTTTTTAAACTGTGGGTCCTGAGTCCAAATGGGGTCCTCTTAGCTCAATGTTAGGATCCTGAACAAGTTTTCTGAACATCATCTAGTGCAGGGGTCCTCAAAGTTTTTAAGTTCAGGATCCCCAGATTGTAGTGGGGCCGGACTATAGTTTGAAAAGAAAAATGAACAAGTTCCTATGTACATTGCACAGATCTGATTTGTAGTGCAAAAAACAATGAAAGGCCAACACAATATTTAAAATGAAGAATAATTATAACCAAGATAAACTTACCAGTATTTCAGCGGGAAGTGTGAGCCTGATTTGGTTGATGAGATAGTCAAATTAATTATAATAATAAAACTTTATTTATATACTGTCCTATCTCCCCAAAGACACTCAGGGTGGTGATTAGGATTATTGGACAATTAGGATTATTGTTGTTGTGTGCCTTTTCAGACTTAGAGCTACTTATAGGGAAGATACCATGCCACTATTAAAGCAGCTCCACTGGCTGCCAACAAGTTTCTGAGCCCAATTCAAACTGCAGGTTATCACCTACAAAGCCCTACACGGTTCGGGTCCAACCAATCTTCGAGATCGTATCTCTTTCTATGAACCTGCATGGGCTCTAAGATCTGCGAGGAGGCCCTCCTCTCAGAACACATATATGGCCAACATTCAATGCTGATTGTACAATGACTAGACAGGCAACAAATAGAGGTGTTATATAGGCTTTTCAAGCCGGGCTATGGTGCAGCTGGCTAGTAACCAGCTGCAATAAATAACTACTGACCGAGAGGTCATGAGTTCGAAGCCCGGGTCGGATTAAGCCCCCGACCATTAAATAGCCCAGCTTGCGGTTTACCTAAGCAGCCTGAAAGACAGTTGCATCTGTCAACTAGGAAATTTAGGTACGCTTTATGCGGGAGGAAAATGTAACTAATTTACAACACCAGAAAACTGCCAGCAACATGCCGGAAAGGAATGAGGAAGTACAGTGCTCAGTGTTACTAGTAGATTCTGAAGCAACAGCTCCCCCTGTGGCTGGAATCGTGAAGCTGGAAATATTAAAATTGCCTCTTTGTGTTCTATACTGCATATTCTTTGATGGCATTGAATGTTTGCCATATATATGTTCATTGTAATCCACCCTAAGTCCCCTTTGGCATGAGAAGGGCAAAATATAAATACTGTAAATAAATACTGTAAATAAATACATTTTCCCATCTTCTTTACATCTTTGGAAACTATGCTTGGTTCTGGCCACAGAGGGGGGGGGGGGAGAGGAGGTTCTGTTGTTCTGTCTCCTTGCCAATTAGCATTCTTTGTTCGTAATTTTTATCCCCTTTTTTCTGATTGAAATGCCATGCCTACAATACCTCCATGCTTTAATGTGGTTCCTATTTATCTACTCACATTGCTGTTTTTGATCCGCTAGGTGGGCAGGGAACTGGGCTGAAGGTCAGCAGCTCACCCTGACCAAGCTTCGAATGTCAACCTTTCGGTTGGCAAGCAAGATTTACTTCCGTTGCAGCTGGTGATTAACCTGCTGTGCTAAAGCAGGCCCTAATTTCCCTAGAGAGAGAAAAAAATCTTTAATTTCCCTAGAGTAGGCTAACACCCATTCTCCAGTGTTTTCAGACAAACCTGAAAATGTGGCTCTTTAAACAGGCCTTTGAACATGATTAGACCTCCAAATGTTTCAAGACTTGAGGCTCCAGTGATTCATCTCACTAGCACTTTATGTGACTGATATTGATTACAGCCTATTTTATATCCGCAGCCATGGCGGTGTTTTATTCCATTTTTACATCAGTAGGGGTTTTTATGACGTTTTTATGTACATTTGTTTATGTAACTCTACATTGCTATTTTGTAGGTTCATGTATATGTGTTTTATTGCAATTTGTGTATTTGTTGCACTACAATTTGTGTATTTGTTGACCATTACAGTAAACACAGCACTTTACCCCAGCCCTGGCCCTATAATCTACTTGCACAAGCCCTCTCCAATTTCTGATTTTTCCCACTTATCCCCGGTTCTGGTTATTGAGGTTTTGATTCATTTTAATGCTTGTTTTTATATTCTGCTGTTTTTAATTGTTTTAATCAGATTGCTATATGTTTGTTATGTTTTTAAATGTATTTTTAGTTCATCAATTTTGTTGTGCTGGGCTTCATCCTGCTTGTAAGCTGCCCTAAGTCTATTTGGAGAGATCATTTTGGGATATAAAAATAAAATAATAATAATTATTATAAATATTATTATTACTAGGACTTTTATAAGCCGCCCCAAGTCCCTTCTGGGAGATGGTGGCAGGATATAAATAAAGTTTATTATTATTATTATTATTATTATTATTATTATAACCCTAAATCTAAAGTTTAGAGCCGGGGCTGGGTAAATGAACTTGGAAGGTCACATGTAGCCTGCGGGCCTTAGTTTGGGGACACCTGATCTAATGGCTGGTTTAGATATTTACATCTGTTGTGCAGTGTTTATAATGGACTCTACAAAAAGGTGCTTCAGCTGTACTTCATAACAGGGAAAATCAGCTTACAAATGCTATTGAATTATCAGTCAATGTTTTGATTTCCAACCCTATTTTATATACCTAAACTATTGGGGTGATAGAAAAAAATTATCAGGCCTAAAGAGTGGGAAAATTTAAGAAGCCCTGCTTTAGAGCAGTACTTCTCAACCTGGGGGTTGGGACCCCTGGGAGGTTGCGAGGGGATGTTAGAAGAGTTGCCAAAGACCATCAGAAACTACAATCACCATCATGTTGGGTCAGTCCACCCCAAACATCAGTATTCAAAGTTGGTCATATTGGGTATTGGTCCAGATCCATCAGTTGGGTGTACATTGCTCTGTTGATGTGGGTGAACTATAACTCCCAACCTCTGAGGTCAGTCCCCTCGAAACCCCACCAGTATTCAAGGTTTGGCATTTTGATTGTGTGTGGTAAGTTTAATTCCATCACCAGTTTGGTACAGAGTGCTCTCTGAGTGTTGGTGAACTACAACTCCCAGATTATCAAGGTCTATTTTCCCCAAATTCCACCAGAGTTCACATTTGGGCATATTGCGTATTTGTGCCAAGTTTGGTCCAGATCCATCATTGTTTGAGTCCACAGTGCTCTCTGGGTACAGGCGAACTACAACTCCAAAACTCAAAGTCAGTGTCCACCAAACCTTTCCAGTATTTTATGTTGGTCCTGGGAGCTTTGTGTGCCAAGTGTGGTTCAATTCCATCGTTGGTAGGGTTCAGAATGGTCTTTGATTGTAGGTGAACTATAAATCCCAGCAACTACAACTCCCAAATGACAAAATCAACCCCAACCCAACCAGTATTCAAATGTGGGCCTATCGGGTATTTGTGCCAAATTTGATCCAGTCAATGAAAATACACCCTACACATCAAATATTTACATTACGATTCATAACAGTAGAAAAATTACAGTTATGAAGGAGCAACAAAAATAATTTTATGGTTTGGGGTCACCACAACATGAGGAACTGTATTAAGGGGTAGCACGATTAGGAAAGTTGAGAACTACAGGGCCGTAGCCAAATATTGTACACCCGGAAACACACGGCCTGTCAACCGCTGGGTGTCCTCCGACAGCTTCTTTCAAGATGACAAACTTTGCCACCTGATCTTGACGGAGAACGTGTTTCCTCCTCCGCCGGCTTTGCCGCAGGCGCAAGAATTCATTCATCTCCCTCTAGCTCCTTCCAAACCTTTCCCGCGACTCTTCTTCCTTAACTGCCGATCGGGTACAGCTCCCTTTTCAGCTACCTGGCGAACACACCCCAGAACATCGCTCCCAGCAGGTAAGGCAAAGCAAATCTCTCGCGTTGCGCTCACAAACGGCGGGGATGCTGGGGAACGAATGTGCCTTCTCGTCGCCTGCCACTTATGGAGACTCCTTGGATTTCAAGGGGGTTTCTTAAGCAAAGATGTCAGCTCCTCTTTCAGAAAGAACTTTATCCGGACTGCCAAAACTCAGGAATTGTCCACGCGCGGGGCAGAAATAGGGGCACCTTTTGCTTTCTGGGTGTTCAAAGTAGTACACAAGCTTTGTATAATGCAAAGAAGAAGAGGAAGAGGAGGAAGAAGAGGAAGAAGAAGAAGTTTATTGAAGGCTGATGTTCGGGAAAAGAATCTTCTTGGGAGGAAGGGAGGGGGAGACTAGAACAGCAGGAAGCAGCCATTGAATGCTAATCAAGGTGATTAATTACAACATTCACACTGGCCTCCAAAAGACAAGAGTCCTTTCTCCCACCCTGGACGTTCCACAGATATATAAACCTCCTAGTTTCCAATAGACCTCACAACCTCTGAGGATGCCTGCATAGATGTGGGCAAAACGCCAGGAGAGAATGCTTCTGGAACATGGTATTACTTCCCAGAAAATTAACAACCTAGAACAGTATTCATAGACAGTTGGACCCCTGACATTTATTTATTTATTTATTTACAGTATTTATATTCCGCCCCTCTCACCCCGAAGGGTACCCGGGGGCGGATCACATTATGTACATATAGGGCAAACATTCAATGCCCATAAACACATCGAACTGAGACAGACAGACAGACACAGAGGCAATTTAGCCTTCTTCTGAGGGGATGTTCGATTCTGGCCACAGGGGGGGAGCAGCTGTTTCATCATCCACTCTGAGGGCACTTCCTCACTTCCTCATTCCAACGTTGTAAATTATTTAAACTTGCCTCCCCACTTTTATAAGTGGTACCTTATTTCCTACTTGATAGATGCAACTATCTTTCGGGTTGCTAGGTCAGCAACGAGCAGGGGCTATATTTTATTTTTAATTGATGGCTGCTCACCCCGCCACGGACTGGCCTCAAACTCATGACCTCATGGTCAGAGTGATTTATTGCAGCAGCTGTTTACCAGCCTGTGCCACAGCCCGGCCCCCATGGCAAAATGCTGTGAAACAATGGGATTTGTACTTTGGAGAGTCCTCAGATAAAAACATCTAGAGATGTAGAAACATTATTTATTTACTTATTATATTTTTACCCCACTCTTCTCACCCTGAAGGGGACTCAGAGCAGCCTCCATGTGGGCAATATTCAATGGCATACAGCAACAACAACAGATACAATATACATAAATAGTAAAGGTAAAGGTTTTCCCCTGACATTAAGTCTAGTCGAGTCCGACGCTGGGGGTTGGTGCTCATCTCCATTTCAAAGCTGAAGAGTCGCATTGTCTGTAGATGCATCCAAGGTCATGTGGACATCATGACTGCATGGAGCACTGTTAGCTTCCTGCTGGAGCGGTACCAATTCATCTACTCACATTTGCATGTTTTCATACTGCTAGGTTGGCAGAATCTAGGGCTAACAGTGGGAGCTCCCTGGATTCAAACTGCTGACCTTTTGGTCAGCAAGTTCAGCAGCTCAGCGGTTTAATCTGTTGGACCACAGGGGGATCCATGTATAAATATTAAATTAAAATTCATAGCATATTAAAATAAAATAAAAAACAGTAATAATTTATTATGCCATAAACATCTAGAGGGTGCAGCCACACAGTACAAGTTTGACACTATTGGAATTGCTATGAAATCATGGGATTTGTAGTTTGGCCAGAGATGGAGAAAACAGTAATGATTTATTGTGTGCCACAAACTTCTGGTGGCATAGCGGGTTAAACCACTGAACTGCTGAGTTTGCTGACTAAAAGGTTGGTGGTTTGAATCTGGGGAGTTGGGTGAGCTCACACTGTTAGCCCCAGCTTATGCCATCCTAGCAGTTTGAAAACATGTGAATGTGAGTAGAGCAATAGGTACCACTCCAGCAGGAAGGTAATGGCACTCCATGCAGTCATGCTGGCCACATTACCTTGGAGGTGTCTACGGACAATGCCGGCTCTTCGGCTTAGAAATGGAGATGAGCACCAATCCCCAGAGTCGGGCACGACTAGACTTAATGTCAAGGGAAAACTTTTATGATTACTATAAACTTCTAGGGTGCAACTAAACTTTAGAATTGATGCAGTTTGGCTCCACTTGAACTGCGATGGCATGATGCTATGGACTTTTGGGATTAAAAGTACAGTTAGGCATCAGTACTCTTTGACAAAGTAAGTAAAAATGACCTTGTAAAAGTAAAACTCCCAGGATCCCAGAGCACTGAGCCATGGGCAGCTAAAGCGATGCCAACTTGTATTAATTCAACAGTGTAGAGATGCACCCTACACAATCTCTGCCACGGAGCTCTGCATGGTTATCTAGAAGCCCCCAGCATTCCTTTAAAATGGAGCTTGACAGGGCCCTGCCACACTGTCCTTATATCCCAGTATCTGATCCCAAGTTATCTGCTTTGAACTGGATTATATGAATCTCCACTGCCAGATAATTTGGGATCAGATCCTGGGATACAGGGCAGTGTAAAAGGGGCCCCAGTTGCATAATTGATAGAATTGTAGAGCCTCAGAAACCTCCCCGATTTGGAACTCAAACAGGCAGTCCACACTTTTAGTGAGAGTTTACTCACAATGTGAAGCATAGACTCCCTCCTGCCCTTTCACCCTCCTTCCTTCCTCTTTCATTCCCCTGTTTTGGTTGTTTGTGTATTCATTCATTCTCTCTTTCTTTTCCATTCCTTTCACCACTAGCATCAATTTTAACTGACTCAAAAAGAAAGAAAGATCTGGTTGATTGTGCTTCCACTGGGCTTATTTGTTTAGAACAGGCATGGGCAAACTTCGACTCTCCAGGTGTTTTGAACTTCAACTCCCACAATCCCTAAAAGCCTCAGGCCCCTTCCTTTCCGCCCTCAGCCGCTTGTGGGAGTTGAAGTCCAAAACTCCTGGAGGACCAAAGTTTGCCCATGCCTGGTTTAGACTGTTGAGCAAGACTTGATTTATATGGCTATGGATTTCATAAGCCTCCCCTCCAAGAAAACCACCACAACAACAGATTACGGTACGTGTAAGTGAAACATTTTTAGGAGGAAGTTCAAGCGGGTGACTTTGGTATCCAGTCTCTCACATCTAGTCATTCTAGTAATGCCCACAACACGTTTCAATGACATGCTATGAGCTGACTGTGCAGTTTCTGTCAGCTGCATGCTTTTCAGTCATTTGTCATACAACACTATGATAATGTTGTTCACAGTCTCTCCTTGACTGATTGCTTGGTTTCTTATTCCAGATTTCCCAAATCCAGCTGTGAAATTCATTTGAGACAATAGTTTTTTCTAACAAGTGCTGTGAGAGATCCAGCAGCCAAATTGAGGAAAGATGGTCAATAATGAAGATAATCATGAAACAGAGATGGGTTTCATTCCTAACGGAGATGGCCAGCCAACACCTGAAGAAGGTAAGGAGATTCCCTCTCTTTGAGTCAGGTGCTGAAATACAAGGCTATTTAATCATGTGAGCCTAGCAAGACTCTGCACCTGAATAGCACAAATTATGTGTACCCAAGGGCAACTTTAAAAATCAGTGATTTCTTAAATGAAAACAGAGTATATTCTGTATCAGATTTTTAAAATCTTTACATCTAGTAAGCAAAGGTAGGTAAAGGTTTTCCCCTGACCTTAACTCTAGTCATGTCCAACTCTGGGGGTTGGTGCACTTCTCCATTTCTAAGCCAAAGAGCCGGCATTGTCCGTAGACACCTCCAAGGTCATGTGGCTGGCATGACTGCATGGAGCACTGTTGCCTTCCCACTGGAGTGGTACCTATTGATCTACTCACATTTGCATGTTTTTGAACTGCTAGGTTGGCAAAAGCTGGGGCTAACAGTGGGAGCTCACCCCACACCCTGGATTCAAACCACTGATCTTTTGGTCAGCAAGTTCAGCAGCTCCGCAGTTTAACCTGCTGTGCCACAATGAACCTAGGTTAAATCTGAATTCAAATTGCAAAAATAATTTGCACTCTGTTATTTCAACATAGAGGAGAGGGTGAAGTCTTGCTCTTATCCAGAAGGAAAAAGGCAGCTGCATTTTTGAAAAAAGTTCTATGGGCTATCTGTCTGGACATCTATTTTAAGAATTGCTTGCTTTACAATTCTGAATGAACTCAGTGTTCTTCCAAAGCTGGTGTCAAATTCCTGACACACACCATATCACCCTCATAATAGTCCTTAGGGCAGAATGTAGATTCATAATCAAGCATATCTCCACAAAGGTGGAAGCTGATATAGTTAAAGGCACCACCAAAGGGAAGACATACAATTACAGGCAGTCCCTGAGTTAAAAACATCCAATTTACAAATCACCCATAGTTAAGAACAGGGGTGAGACAACAGGAGGTGAGAGAAATCTACCTCTCGGAAAGGAAATCCACTCCTGGAAGAGTTTTTATGGGGAAAAGGAGTCTCTACTGAAGCTTTATCCTCAATCCTTGTTTCCAAAATAAGACAAATTTTTCAAAATCTAATTATTACAGGGATAGAAAGTGAGGTGAAATCTTTTGAATAGGGGCACAACAGCAAGACAAACACCATGGGGCTCTTAACCCTTCCCTATGCTATCTAAAGGGTGTAAGTATGTGTGTGTGTGTGTGTAAATATATATATATATATATATATATATATATATATATATATATATGTGTGTGTGTGTGTGTGTGTGTGTGTGTGTGTGTGTGTGTGTGTGTAGGTGTGGCTGGAGTTACACTTTAAAAAATCTATTTGATCTGACTTACATAGAAATTCAACTTAAGAACAAACCCACAGAACCTATCTTGTTCATAACTTGGGAATTGCCTGTAGTCCACTTGTCCCTGATATCTCTCTGTGGGTGCAGGATATGTTGCAGAAGCATCTTCAGGTGCCATTCCTTTTTCTCATCCAGTTCATGTATTTTGAGGGGGGTAATATTCAGCATCAGAGGCTGCTCCCCCTTGGCAACTGCAGGAGCTGTAAGAGGCCTTGTGGGGCCCACCTTCATGGTACCTGCCCATAGCTCATAATGTAATGAGCTACATCAAGACATTGTCAAAAAAATTAAATAGTTACCTACTACCACCTGGTAAATTTGTGGCTTGAGTCCACAGATAGATGAGTGGCTACTGAGGCATTCTGCTGAGGAATTTGTCCCAACCTGGAACTGGCTCAATAAAGTTGGTAAATAACGGAGAAGGAGGGTCAAGTCAAGTGTACACATTTATTTGCCCAACAACTCTGAGAAATATGGTCACAGCTTTTTGAATAGAACAATCTGAATCTTTGTATTGCATAGAGCTTCTGAGGAAGGAATGCATAGCTTGTGTGCCCTTTGATTCTATAATATTAGAACTTACTGTATAATAATTTATTTTTATCATCCCCCTGCAACCCTTTGAGGATTGAGGAAGGTGAGTTTCATGAAAACTGAGCATTTGTTGTTAAGAACTCCATTCCATGCTTAGCTTACTGAACTTAGGCCCCTTCTACACAGCTGTATAAAATCCATATTATCTGCTTTGAACTGGATTATCTGGCAGTGTGGATTCAGATAATCCAGTTCAAATGTGGATTAACAGGTAATGTGAATTAACTACCTTGATATTCTGAAATATTTGGCAGCGTTGAAGGTCCCTTAGTTTGCATTCTTGCCATAAAAGTCTCAACATTCCTTCTGCTTTCTTCTCTCATTCTGCACCTTGCTATACATTACAGGATTGGCATTTGTTCTGGTAGGAAGCTGGTTTTTGTGCCAGATGTCACTAATGCTGCAACTGCTCCCTTGCTTGCTACCTGCTACATTCATATTATTCAAAACTCTTTATATGTTGTGTTGTGCACCTGCATACGTTGTGTTTTCTGAAGTGAGTGGATTTGATGACTTGAAATACAGTAGAGTCTCACTTATCCAACATAAACGGGCCGGCAGAATGTTGGATAAGCGAATATGTTGGATAATAAGGAGGGATTAAGGAAAAGCCTATTAAACATCAAATTAGGTTATGAATTTACAAATGAAGCCGCAAAACATCATGTTATACAACAAATTTGACAGAAAAAGTAGTTCTGTAATGCAGTAATGCTATGTAGTAATTACTGTATTTATGAATTTAGAACTAAAATATCATGATATATTGAAAACATTGACTACAGAAATGTGTTGGATAATCCAGAATGTTGGATAAGTGAGACTCTACTGTACCTTGAAATCACCTTTTCTCTGGTGGCAAAACAAAACAAAACTGGCATTTCTTTAAAAATTATAATATATGACTAAATCTTATTCAGAACCTACTCAGTGGCAGGGACTCTACTGAACCAATAAGGAGGCCTTCAAAGACATTGTCTGTGAATATTCTTGGACATTTCCACAAGCAATAGATATTGGGTTGAAGACCTAGGGCCCTTCCACACAGCCATATAACCCAGAATGTGAAAACACAATAACTCACAATATCTGCTTTGAACTGGAATATCAGAGTCCACACTGCCATACATCCCAGTTCAAAGCAGATAATGTGGGATTTTATTCAGCTGTGTGGAAGGGGCCTTAGGCTAGGTCTGCACTGCAGAAATATTGCATTTTGACTCCACTTTAACTGCCATTTCTCAAAGGTATGGAATCCTGGGGTTTGTAATTTGCTGTGGCATCAAAAGTCTTTGACAGAGAAGTCAAAAGATGTGTTGTTGAAGGCTTTCATGGCCAGAATCACTGGGTTGCTATGAGTTTTCAGGGCTGTATGGCTATGTTCCAGAAGCTTTCTCTCCTGACGTTTCATCCATAGATGGATGCCTGCCATAGATGTGGGGAAAACATCAGGAGAGAATGCTTATGGAACAGGGCCATGCACCCCGGAAAATTCACAGCCACCGGAGGCAAAAGACTTCGTAAAATGACAACTCCTATGATCCCAAAGCATTGAGCCGTGACAGTTAAAGTGGTGTTGAATTGCATTAATTTTGCAGCCATGTTCTGAATAGAACCAACAAAATGAAAAGGAATTGAGCTAGTTGGTCATGACTCAAGACCCATTGGTATCATTGAACCTACATGGTTCCAAGCTCATGGCTGTCTGGGCATAACAAAATTCAGATTGATGCCAATGTGTTTAATTGTAACCGTCTCTTGTTTTGTCTACAAATGAACCCTAATTAGTTCTATAGAAAAAGGAAAGAGGATATAATCAAAAAAAGCTCAAAAGGCTGTGTCCAATTTTGGGCACAGCTATTTAAGGGAGATGTTGACAAGCTGGAATGTGTCTAGAGGAGGGCGACTAAAATGATCAAGGGTCTGGATAACAAGCTCTATGAGGAGTGGCTTAAAGAGTTGGGCATGTTTAGCCTGCAGAAGAAAAGGCTGAGAGGAGACATGATGGCCATGTATAAAAATGTGAGGGGAAGTCGTAGGGAGGAGGGTGCAAGCTTGTTTTCTGCTGCCCTTGAGACAAGGACATGGAGCAATGGCTCCAGACTACAGTTAAGGAGATTCCTAAACATTAGGAAGAACTTCCTAAGTGTGAGAGCTGTTCAGCAGTGGAACTCTCTGCCCCAGAGTGTGGTGGAAGCTCCTACTACGGAGGCTTTTAAACAGAGGCTGGATGGCCATCTGTCGGGGGTGCTTTGAATACACATTTTCTGCTTCTCGGCAGGGGGTTGGACTGGATGGCCCACAAGGTCTCTTCCAATTCTATGATTCTATGATTCTATCATTAGACAGTAAGGACTTTGCATCAGGCAGCTGATCTGGGATGTCATGAAAGGGAAATAAGTAGTTATTTGAGTAGTGATAGTAATAGTAGACAGAACAGCAAACTTTTTCATAGAATCATAGAATAGTAGAGTTAGAAGAGACCTCATGGGCCATCCAGTCCAACCCCCTGCCAAGAAGCAGGAAATTGCATTCAAAGCACCCCCAACAGATGGCCATCCAGCCTCTGCTTAAAAGCCTCCAAAGAAGGAGCCTCCACCACAGCCCGGGGGAGAGAGTTCCACTGCCAAACAGCTCTCACAGTGAGGAAGTTCTTCCTGATGTTCAGGTGGAATCTCCTTTCCTGTAGTTTGAAGCCATTGTTCCGTGTCCTAGTCTGCACTCCAGTCTCGTGCCATCTTTGGAGAATTGTCCTTTTCCCTTGTACCTTCAGATACAGCCAAGATCACTTTCTGGCTGTTGTCAATGGGACCAGATTAAGAATATTTTCTTTAAGATGTGAAAACAGCAAATAGAGCTCTCAGCACCCTTGTAAAAATGCTTTAAAAACCAAACCTGTGTAATTGTTTGGGTACATAAGATGAATAATTTCATAACCACATCTCTCCACACTTGGCAGTGAAAACAAACCACAAATTCCATGAGTAAATCTGTTTCCCTCTGGTGACACTTTAAATCTATTCCTGAGGCAAAGACCTCAATAAAAATTGCCAGCTCTGACTATGAAGTGTGAACTACCAGGTTTGATCAGACTGGAATTGACTGCAGGCTAGGGCTGTATATGTTACAACATTTCACGTAAGAGCAACAATGTTTATCATCCCCACAAAAAAATGGTAAAGGAACATGAGAATTGCCCTTTTTTTTTTCCTCCCAAGCACTAATTCCCAGCTTTCCAACTGCTCATTCTCTCTTACCATCCAGTTCCTTCTTTGCAATGTCACCCAAACACAATATCACCCCTACAGCTAGTCAAAACCCAGGAAGCCATGAGCTGCTAGTTTGGGGTTTTGACATGTACATTTTAACCCTTTTATTGGAAGTTGGCTGTAAAGTTATTTGATCAACAGGCAGACTAGTTATTTAAAATAAATACATAAATCTAAGCAATGAAATCATGGAGAAAGAAAATGCAAACAATAGCAGATGTGGAAGTAAACCTGGCAGTTAAGCGCATGTATGTATGTATATAGAATATGCACCGTGTTTAGAAAGTTGGCATGCTCTTCTTAGGGCCCTTCCACCCTAAATGGCACTATGATCCCACTTTTATTGCCATGACTATATTCCATATCCAGGACCCGAGGGCTTGATGTCTTGGGGGAGGCCTTAGAGCTCTCTGGCAGACAATTCTGTTTCCCCCTGAACTACAAAGCCCATGATGTTGCCATGGCAGTTAAAGTGCAATCAGAGTGCTATAACTATGCGGTGTAAAAGGGGCCCTATAAACTTTCTGTGTGGAAAATTGTGCTTTCTGTAGAAAACAATGGTGTGTGAATTTTGTTCAGAAAAAGTCCAAGAAGACCATATCTCTCCTGCCTTTCTGTGCAATTGGTTGTTCATCCAGGACTATGGTGACCATTGGAATTCTTTTCCTTTTTCTGAGTTCCCACCTGATCACATTTCTACCCTTTCCTGTTGTTGCTGCTGCTGCTGTTGTCAATGTCATCACTATTATCATGTCCCTTAAATCATTTCTCTCTTACCTAATGTGTTTTTGTTTTGGTCAAGATTTGTCCAACCTGAAGGCCACCTTTCTCTGAACACACTCCAGCTTGTCAGTATCCTAAATTGGAAATATTTCCAGTTTCCTGCCAATTAAAATTGTTTTTTAAGCTGTATGACTCATTGAAATCAATTGTTAGGGAGGATTCAAAACACTTCTGCTGAAAACCACAAGTTATTGCAAATGATCTTATAGAGCACACTGACTGACACAAATGCAGGTAGGCCAGAAATCTTGTGTTTCCTTAAATGGGGTGTGCAGGGAAGATCTTTATACTTTTTAGTATTATTTATAGAAGTGAATGTGTTACACTCTTCAGCATAAAAAGACATAAAGAAACCCAGTAGCACCTTTGAAACTAACTGGGAAGAATGAATTTCCATCTTGAGCTTTCATGAACACATTTCACTTTTATCAGATGCATGCATGTACTAATGTAAACACTTCTGGATATGAAAAGCAATAAATCTGAAACCCACTCTGCTCTACTAAACTATCTGGCATTTTAGGGCCCTTCTACACAGCCATATAACCCAGAATATCAAGGTAGATAATCTACAATATCTGCTTTGAACTGGATTATCTGATTCCACACTGCCATATATTCCAGTTTAGTGTGGATTTTATACAGCTGTGTGAAAGGGGCCTCAGTCGAGCAGAAAGGATAAAATGCACGCCTTCTAGATCTTCAATGTATTCTTCAAACCACAATAGGAAAGTTTCAAAGGGAAAGGATGACTCACACAGTTTCTTTCTAACTTTGCAGCAGAGCGATGAGAAGAACAGAACCTTCAGAATGTTATTAGATTGCACATCTCAGCAGCCCTTCCCAATATAGCCAATGCTGAAGAATGCAGCTGTGGATGGAGGGGACACATGATTCCCACTCCTGTAGTAGGAAATGTAGTTTAAAAAAATCCCAAAGCCTGCACTTAGGTTAATATAAATCAACATGCTCCTAAATGTGATCTAAAATCTTACTCTATGGATAGAGCAGGGGTCCTCAAACGTTTTAAGCTGAGGGCTTATTCAGGGTCCCACAGACTGTTTGGGGTGGGGGGGATAACTACAGTTTGAAAAACACATGAATGAATTCCTATGCACACTGCACATATCTTATTTGTAGTGCAAAAAACATGAAAGACCAATAAAACAGCCACCTACACATCCACTACCAAGACACTACACTTGGGGAGCCATCATCCTCGGGCTACAAGTAAGTAAAATAAAGTAATTTAAAATTAAGGACAATTTTAACCAACACAAATTTGCCAGTATTTCAGTGGGAATGTGGGTCTGCTTTTGGCTGATGAAGTTAATTAGAATTCTTGTTGCATGCCTTCAAATCATTTCAGACTTAGGGCCCTTCCACACAGTCATATAACCCAGAATATCAAGGCAGAAAATCCCACAATATCTGCTTTGAACTGACTCCACACTGCCATATATTCCAGTTCAAAGCAGATAATGTGGGATTTTATTCAGCTGTGTGGAAGGGGCCCTAAGACTAAACTTTTGCGTGTGGGCTGGATAAATGACGTTGAAGGGCCACATTTGCCCATGGGCTTCAATTTGGGAATCTCAGACTACAGCATGAGTGGGAGTCAGGCATACATGGTTTCAGTACAACTCTAGGTATCCCTTACTATTGGTGATACTAACTGAAGTGGCTGAGACTTGCAGTCCACTAATATCTGGAAAGGCTACACTTTGTACATCTGTGTACAGAGTATATTTTAAACAAGTGCCATTAAATATTTTTAAACTTTACATAAAACATCACAATATATATGACACCCATCTTTAAATATTGATCATGTACAGAATGGAGCAAGCTTGTTTTGTGTTGCGCAAAAACATAGGACTAGGGAAACATAGGAATAGGGAAAAATGGTATGATGCAGGTATGTGTCTCTTTATAGAGAGCCTAATCCCATAAATGTTTGGGAGGTGTTTTTTTGGCATCTTGGTCAGTTTGTATAACATGAAAGGCTTTTCAATCTTTCAGTGATATTTTAATCTTACTATAGGGGATATCTGATAGCCCTACAAGCTTTCCATCCATCCTATGAGGCAGACCCCTCTTAATAGGAAACATCTTGCAACTTTAGTTGGACTAAAACTTTATATCTTTCCAATTTTAGTATGTGTACTGCCAAAGAGAGCACAGTTTTAGTCCAAATTTTAAAGAAGCTTCTCAGATGTTAACGCAATTGACAGAGAGAAATTTGGCACCTTATACAGTGTTCAGCCAGAGTAACACCAGGTTAACATTCTCTGCTCCAAAAACATGTACAAGAAAACAAGAAACCAGCAATCACAATTAAAGTGGTTCTAAAAACCTCCAATGAAAGTAAGGCCATTATTTTCAGAAGTCATCTAATCTGCTACCAAACTGCATTTACTGTTGGGAAGTTTTTCCTAATATTTAGGCAGAATGTTCTTCTATGAATTTGGACAATCGGTTAAATTTAAAGTGAAATGCATGCCTAAGCAAACTGATATCAGTACTCTCCTTTGTACATTTGGATAGAACATGAGTCAATTACTTGCTATTTCCTGACTGTCAACCCTTCAGACCATACATTTGAACTGTTCCTTCTTGAAAACTTCCCCCCACTAACTAGACATCACCAGAAAAAGGAGTCTAATCTACAATTGCTTGTAGATGGCCTGAAGTTATTCTTCAAAAGCCCAGCACATCTCAGCCTGGACATTAATGGATTATCCTTCTTCGAGGTCCACGTTAATAATAAACATACAGTAAATACAATACATATATTAGCTTAAAAGCTTTTATAACAAGACAGTGAATAAATAATATATTAATAATGTTTTATTGTAAATAATAGGTTACTGTTATTTTGAGTACATACCCTTAATTAGACCAGCAGCAGAAATATCTCTCTATTAGCTGAACTAATATACAGTAAAAAAGACAATTCAATTGGGTAGATAAGGGAGGGCCCCGAGAGTGTGGTGTAACCCATTCCAAGAACATATGATGCAATCTGGCTAGAAAGTACCCTGCTTTTTTGTTTTTTTGAGTGTGGGGAGAATACACATACAGTAATGAAACGAGATCAAGGCTGGGTCTTAACTGGCACAAGTGCTCCCCATTACCCCTGGAAGTGCTCTCCTGCCTACACTGTAGAGGTCGGTTGGAGTCCATAAACTTTACCTGGACTGAGACTGTTGGGTCGGCCGATTAGTCACTTCATCATCCATGCCACGGTGGGGCAATGGGTTAAACCCTTGTGCCGGCTGGACTGCTGACCTGACAATTGGGTTACCAGTTTGAATCTGTGAGATGGGGTGAGCTCCCGTCTGTCAGCTCTAGATTGTAGGGACACAAGAGAAGCTTCCCAGCAGGATGGTAACACATTTGGGCCTCCCCAGGGCAACGTCTCTGTAAACGGCCAATTCTCTAATACCAGAAGTGACTTGTAGTATGTTCTCAAGTAGCTTCTGCCATGATAAAGGAACAATATTACTATTTGCCACTTCCAGTCATCCATGAACCAGGTAAACAAGTACTCTGTGCTGACATTATCTGAGCCACCTTTGCAACCAGAAAGAAGGGGAAATCTAATCCACTCTTTTTTCCTAATTGTGTGGTTACCTGTAACGTGAGGTCTTTAACATATCCTTTTTATCATTGTCAAATAAAGAAATCATTAGTAGTGTCCCTGAGAAATAAACTGTTTCCCCAACTATTTGTCTTATCCAAGGGTCTACCTACATTGTCTAAATGTCTGGAGACTATGCCCTTTGGGGAGTGGCTTAAATAGCTGAGGAAGAAAAGGTTGAGAGGAGACATGATCTCGTTATTCAAATATTTGAAAGGATGTCATAAAGAAGATGGCAGCAGCTTGTTTTCTGCTGCCCTGGAGACAAGGACTCAATGGAGCCATGGGTTCAAATTATAGGAAAGGAGATTCCACCTGAACTTTAGGAAGAACTTTCTTGCGGTAAGAGTTGTTTGGTAGTGAAATATGTTGCCTAAACATATGTTGGGGTTTGGTTGGCCTTCTCTTGAGAATACTTTGATTGGGTATTTTTGTATGGCAGGGGGTGGAACCCGATGATCTTTGTGTTATCTTCCAATTCTATGATTCTATGGGAATTAAGACTTGTTTAAACTACTTTGGAAGAACCCTGATACATTTAATATTTTGTGGCATCTGAAAGCTGTGAATCATAGAATCATAGAGTTGGAAGAGACCTCATGGGCCATCCAGTCCAACCCCTTGCCAAGAAGCAGGAAAATTGCATTCAAAGCACCCCCAACAGATGGCCATCCAGTCTCTGCTTAAAAGCCTACAAAGAAGGGGCCTCCACCACACTCCATGGCAGAGAGTTCCACTGTTGAACAGCTCTCACAGTTAGGAAGTTCTTCCTAATATTCAGGTGGAATCACCTTTCCTGTAGCATGAAACCATTGTTCCACGTCCTAGTCTCTAGGGCAGCAGAAAGCAAGCTTGCTCCCTCCTCCCTATGACGTCCCCTCACATATTTATACATGGCTATCATGTCTCCTCTCAGCCTTCTTTTCTGCAGGCTAAACATGCCCAGCTCAGAGAAATAAATTCTACTCCAACTATTCATGGAGTAGATTTTCCTTCGACTTATTTAAAAATGAACAAATTTAATCATACGGTCTCCTGGAGTTTCAAAATACTGGAGACAGTTGAGTGGGATCTGTTTCAGGCCCAATCCCTGTCTTGATGGACATTAATGTCATGATCTCTCTCTCCTCCCCTCTCTCTCACAGACACCATAATCTGTCTTACAGTTAAATTCAAGCAGCTTAGTTTTTTTTCCACTGATTATGGTTGTATTTACACAAACAGTGTACAGTACATGGTACAATACAAAAGTAAACCATTAGTAGACAGTCTTTCCAAATACATTTTTATTATAAAACTAGGATGATATATACAGTGGACACTTGCTAGTTTGGTGTTAGGACCCCTTGTGGATACCAAAACTTGTAGAACATCAAGCCCCATTCTATACAATTATGTAAAATACCGGCAAAATCAAAATTTGCCTTTTGGAATATTTTCAAAACTTAAATGGTTGAATCCAGGGATACAATACCTGTGGATTCGGCTGACTGATTATACAACATTCCTTAGGTACTATAAGTCACAGAACAATATTCTTTGTTAGGAAGTAATGGTTATAAATTAACTTTTATTTTACAAAAATTATAAACTTTTAAAATCTGGACAGTTCCTACATATGCATCCAAAAATCATTGGAGGGGTGGAGTTGAGAGTACAGCTTTTTTTCACTGCCAAGCAGATATAGACCCACCTAATTCATTATTAAAAGGAATTATGACACAATCTACTGTATGTTGCTCTGAGGAGCAAAGTTTATTTCCTGGAATTGATAAATGTTTGGGCTTTCTCTAAGAGATGTTTGCATCAATCAAGAACCCACTAAAACAAAAATTAAAGTGCACTTCATTTCTGGTAAATGAAGTTCTCCTTGCCTTCCTCTAACTTGGGACAACTGTGTAGTCTCTTTCCAAAAGGAAATTGAATAAAATAGAACTGTTTACATGTTCTGTTGAATGCATGTCCTAGCTGCTGTCCCTACTTAATTGTGTACATTTATTTCTGAAGATGAATAAGTAAACAACATGAGGACTGCCAGGCATTGAATAGATTGACAGGTTTCAGATTCCTAGCCTTTTTGTTCCACCTAAAAAGAGTATTGGGAGTCAAGGAGTCCTCCAGACAATTTTGAACAGCAATCCCTGTAATCCCAGCTAGAACAGCAAGTGGTGAGGAATGCTGGATGGAATAGCCTGATACCTGCTGAAGGCTGCAGGATTTCCACCTTGATCCATTAATACTCACTGAAGGTATGTGAGAGAGAGTTAGGAGACATACCTCTCTCCAGTGAGTCCTGAACTCTGGTCCTCCAGGTGTTTTGGACTTCAACCCACAGAATCCTCTATTGTTTGGACAATGACAAGGGATTATAGGAGTTGAAACCCCTAGAAGATCAGAGTTTGGGAAACACTGTTCTATACTAGTTCCTGTAATGTATGAGTCACACACAAGCATTGATCTTCTATTATTCCATCAATGTGTAAAGTTGTCTGGGGACAATATAGTATGCAAAGCTTACTGTAGTAATAGGGAACTCCCCATTCCTTCCATTGGATCAGGACCAGAGGGCTGATGGGTCTGATTTCCTTTTTTTTTCTTAAAATTTTTTATAGGTATAAAGGGACTGAGATGGCGTTTCCAGCATAAACTCCTGTATGCATTTATTGTCCTCCTCATCATCATTATAGTGGGTAAGTAGTAGCCCAGATTTTGATTCTGTACCTATTACCCTTTCAGTTTAGGCTTCAATTTAGTTTTTGTGTTTCTGTTGTTCTTTGTCCAGTAATTTTGTGTCATTGCAATACCAAGTGATCCTTTCTGAAACTCCCACTTCTGTGATGACAAGGATCCATGTAAGAAAAGCCTCAACAAAGCTGCCCCGTGTTTTGTATCATAATAGAGCCCATTGTCCTCCAACCACAGTATGAACACAGCAATCCATAGTCCTTTTTGTAAGTGATATAGGAAACATCCAAGAGCAGCCCAAGAAGGCTTTTTATGGGAAAATGAATGATGCAACACTGTAAATATGTGGATTTGTTTCTTACCTGTCCCTCACTTGTAGAATTGTGTGTGTGTGTATATATATTAGTTAAAAGTAACTACCCTTCGGTTCTGGGGTGCATTTACAATGTAGAATTAATACAGTTTGAAACCACTCATATGGAACTCTGAGATCTGTATGACAGACAGACAGATCACCTTTTAACTTGGCATTTTGAATTTTTAACTGATTTTGGGTTCTAAACTAGAGAAGACAGCATGATGATGATGATGATGATGATAACAATAACATCCATGTCAAGGACAGAACGCCACAAGATCAAAGATAACAGAGTTTATTGGATTTACAGAACTCAAAATGCCCGTAAAAGACAAGGGCAAGGCAACTTTAGCCTTTAAAAACAAAAAGGGGCAAGAAAAACGTTCAAAAGATAAACCGGATTAAACCGGAGTTTAATCCGGGTAAAATCAAAACAGCTTGCTTCAGCCTGGGGATAAACAAACAGAAGCTGGGAAACAAAGAGTTCAAAAGAATGCAACTAATTGGCAGCAGATGCCTCTCTGCTGCCAGCACTATGTTTTGAGTAACTAGGAGTCACTCCTTCACACAGCAAGGCAAATTTCCAATACAAACTCAGCAGCCAAGGATTGAAGCAGTAGCGTAGTCCCAGTTCGTTCCGAAGGTCGAGAAGCAGAATCAGACGTTTGCAGTTTTCCAAGTCCAATAGGAGAAAGCGAGCCCGTAGTCAGTTTTCAGTCCGTAAATCCAGAGTAGCAGATGGCGTCCGTCAAGAAGACGACGGAAGGTCAAAGGTATCAGCACACGAAAACACACCAGTCTTCAGGAAAGCGTCCCACACAGATCCCAAGCGTTCGTCCAGATTACCTTGCCCAACGCAATTTGCAATTGCTCCCAAGCCTCATTTTATGCCAGTTACAAATCCTCATCACTATCAGCTGCCCTCCTTAACCCGGGCGTTTCCTCATCACTTTCCTCATCAGAGCTGGAACACCTCTGACTACGCCCCACAGCATCCCCAGCTGTGGATCCCGTCCCATCCCTCCAGCTTGTCCATGGGTCTAATCCTGAAGGTCCCCAATCATCCTCCATCCCATCATTGCCAGTGGCACCCAACTCCTCCCTTACCCGAGTCCAATCCATCTCATCCTCTTCCGAGCTAACCAGCTCTTCCTCCATTCTCTCCGTGAACCCCTTAAAAGATTCTTCGTCAGATGGTTCTGCAAAGATATCTCGCAGCCTCTTTCTTTCTCGCTCCTCGAGAGTATCTGACTCTCGAGGAGTCTTACGTCCACGTCTGCCAGAAGCAGAGCCATGAGGCTCAATCATAACAATCCACTTCCTTTTTCTTTCTCCCCTTGCTGCTGCTGCTGCTGCTGCTGCTGTTGTTGTTGTTGTTATTATTATTATTATTATTATTATTATTATTATTTCCATGATGCATACATTACCAATTTTCACAAATTTATACCATCTTTGATGGAATTTTCTCAAGATGCCTCACATCTGCTGGCAATAAAAGCAGTTAAGGCAGTGCTTCTCAACCTGTGAATCCCCAGATGTTTTGGCCTTCAACTCCCAGAAATCCTAATAGCTGGTAAACTGGTTGGGCCAAAATACCTGGGGACCCACAGGTTTAGAACTACTGAGTTAAGGCAACATAACCAAATACAACAGATGGTGTACAGGATTTCATTACTATTCTATAGTATTCTACGCTCACATAAAATCACTTAGGTCTAATCTTACCAGGAAGGGAAATTTCACAGTTTTTATACTGTTGTCTCTGGTATTGTTTCTGGTATTGCTCCTGGCATAACGTGGAAAACACAGAATTCATTCTGAGAAGTCACACACAACTATCCAAATATTAATATTTTTACCAGCCTGCTGGAAAATCTGCATTACAAATGGACCACACAATTAGAGACTTTGTATATGTATTCTGAGCAGCTAAAATGGGAGCTGGATGGGATAAGGTCTGGAAAGCTACAGCCTTTCAAAAGAATGACAGACAGACACACTGGGCAAACCAGTCTGTGTTTGTGAGTCAGAAGAACAGCAGAAAGAATGGTCCACTTTCCATAGCTAAGCAATTGCACAATGCTGGATGAATCATCTTTCTTCTTATACCATTTAAGGCTTCCCTGTCTTGCTGACAGAAGAGGGGGTGAGATTCAAATTTAACCTGAAGACTTCGGTTTTGTTTATGCATCTTAGTTGAGGCTCATGCTTAAGATCTAATATCTGGAATTGTACTCAGTTCTAGGAATATTATATGGGAATTCACGTCATCCTACATCTTGTCCAACTGACTGGATTAGATACAACAACAAATGTCACTATTTTTCAAATGAAGAAAGAAACTGGACTTCCAGTGAAAGCTTCTGCAACCAATTTGGAGCCTCCTTGGCTACTATTGACACTGAGTTTCAGGTGAGAGCTGTCATAAACCTACTCATTATTGGTGTTCTTTTGCTGTATTGTGTTCTGCATTTCTTTATGATACTTGATGTTTAGGCCATATGGACCATCTTAAATTCAGTCATTACAAAAAACAATCCTGTTTTGCCCATCTCCAACACTTTAAATAAGGGAAGTGATATTTATGTTACCAACAGATATTCTGCATATAGAACAACAAGTATACTGTGATGGCCAAAACTAGCAAAGAATCTAGCCCTATTCACTTGTGTTCTTGTCAACTGACATACTGTACAGCCACTCTTATCTTGGTTATCCTATTATTGTCATCGTGGTGGTCACTGAGCTCCAAAGAGTTCCTGGACAAAACATCAATTGAACTCCATTGCTGATATTTACAAGAATGAGGGGAGGGGTGATGTTGTGTGTGTGTGTGTGTGTGTTATATGGCCTTCCAAATGTCAGCAATGGCATCCAGAGAGAGCCAGAAGCTGTTTGGGTTTCCATGACCACCGCAATGACAAGGATAGGACAACTGTCTCCATGCCATGGAGGCCAGGAATAATAGGATAGCCATGTTAACAGTGGCGTCAGTTGTGATTCAAAATGGGCCCAACTATTTACACTACCCTGAAGCGTGGTGCTCCTCCAGATCATTCCTCAAATTTGTCTAATGTGACACTAAACCCCATTAAGTGGCTCCCACATTGGAAAAGAGAAGGACCCAGAGATGCCATGTGGTAATTTTTTACCTGCCCCTGGTTAAACTGCCCATGGTCAAACATGAGGCATTATTGGCCATTGATTATAGCAGGTGAAGAATTGAAACACTCTTCTGTTCTTAATAGGAACTTATGGCTCATTTCAAACTGAAAACAATTAATTGGATTGGCCTCAGAAGAGACCCAGGTCAGCCCCAGGTCTGGAAATGGACAAATGGAGAAATTTCCAGGTGAGTTTTCATCTTCTTTTAGTGCTCAATAACTGAAATTTTAAGCTTTTGGCATTAGTCTTCTTTATATCTTATTCTTTAGGAGTGGGATCTAACTATGGAAATGTCCCAGGAATTTTATGGCAGAAAGAGCCAATTAACAACTGATGCCCCTTCCACACAGCAAATCCCATGTTATCTCCTTTGGGTGATATGACAGTGTGGACTCACATAACCCAGTTCAAAGCAGATACTGTGGATTATCTGCCTTTATTTTTATTTTATTTATCATGTCAGAAGTGAGCTATAATGTATTTAAAAACACACACAC
This sequence comes from Anolis carolinensis, assembly GCF_035594765.1. Classification (NCBI taxonomy): domain Eukaryota; kingdom Metazoa; phylum Chordata; class Lepidosauria; order Squamata; family Anolidae; genus Anolis; species Anolis carolinensis. The sequence continues at coordinate 131,426 of NW_026943858.1, forward strand.
ACACAAAGTTAAAGCTTGGCATTATACTATAGATTTCCTTTGATCAGAAGCTGGCCACTTGGAGTGCCTCTGGTGTTGCTGTAAGAAGGTCCTCTATTGCGCAGGTGGCAGGGCTCAGGTTGCATTGTAGTAAGGGGTCTGTGGTTTGCTCTTCTCTGCATTTGCATGTTGTGGACTCCACTTTGCAGCCCCATTTCTAAAAATCAGCTCTGCATCTCATAGTGACAGAGCGCAGTCAGTTCAGCGCCTTCTAAGTCGCTCAGTCTTCTCTGTGCTCAGATGGGAGTTTCTCATCCGGTATCAACCATGGTTTGAGGTTCCAAGTTTTAGCCTTCCACTTTTGGACTTTTGCTTTCTGAGGTGTTCCTGTGAGTATCTCTGTGGATCTTAGGAAGCTGTTTCTTGATTTAAGGCATTGGATTGTTGACTGATATCCGAACAGAGGATGGGCCAGAGATGTCATTGTCTTGGTCCTTTCATTACAGGCTGCTACTTCCCAGTGGATGTCAGGTGGTGCAATACTAGCTAGTATAATTTCTCCAGGGGTGTAGAGCATAGACATCATGTGATAATGTGGCATGTCTCATTAAGATCCACATTCACTGTTTTAACATGGATATGCCTTGATATTCTGGGTTATATGGCTGTGTGGAAGGGCCCTGAAACATCTTGATCTAGACCTGGCAAATCCATCAAATTTTAATCCATATGTACAAATCCATGTACAAACTATAGACACAATCCTGTTGAGAGCTGGCATATGATAACAGTATAAGGACTGTTGAAGAAACCAACACAAATCCCTCTCTTCCTTTCCCTTTAATTCCCTCTTTGTGACCTATCTTATTTTGACTGTAAGACTGAGAAACTGCTGAATGATCATTTTCTAAGATACCTTGAAAGCTTTGGGCCTAAAAGGAGGTACAGTCAATCCTTCACTTTCAGTTGGTTTAGAGGCATGGGACTCTTGCAAAAAA
>NW_026943859.1:0-127667 GCF_035594765.1 Anolis carolinensis
TGTCTTTATCAAAAACAATAAATTATTTCTTCATGGTTTCTTTTGTCCAAAAAGCGTAACTTGTTGCAAAGTTTTAGTTCTTCGGTTTCATTTCTACACAATAAAGACAATATCTTTCATTAGTTAACGTCTACAACTTGACTGAAACTTTGTACCAACAGTATTCCTTTTCCTCTGCTCTTTCTCACTGGAAACCTAAACCTAATTTGCTTCAGACACCTTCTTTCTAGCTCATCAGCTTGAGAACTTTAATACCGTACCCCAGACACACACAAGTCTTTCCTCTAGTTTTACTCCATAGAAACATGAACCTTAAATATGAGCCTTAAAACCTGCCTCTTCCGAAAAGCCTTCGAGGATTAATTATTGTAGGGTAGATCTATCTGCCTATTGAAGAATAGGTTGCCAGGCCATGAGTATTTCGCACTTTATTGATTTTTAACTGTGAAACTACCTCTTCTATGTTGAAGTATTCTGCCCTCGGCCCACAGCCGTGTTTTTAGCCCTCTGTTTTTTAACCATTTAATGCTGTATGCCGACTTTTACTGTTTATTGATTTTATGTTTTATTGATGCGACAATTGTTTTATTGTTGATAATTGTTTTATTGTTTTATTGCTGCCATTGTATTGTTGACGGGCATGGCCCCATGTAAGCTGCTCCAAATCCCTCCGGGGAGATGGGGCGGGGTATACAAATAAAGTTCTTCTTCTTCTTCTTCTTCTTCTTCTTCTTATTATTATTATTATTATTATTATTATTATTATTATTATTGATGTGATGGTGGCCACGGCCACCCTGTGGACTGCCAGCTTGCTTATGTCCATCCGGTGGGGCTGCGGCCAGGGCCGGCCAAGGTTTGCTGTCAGGGAGTGTGCCTTTGTGGCGGCTAGAGACTTTGGGGCTCAGGTCTGGTTGATACAGAAGTCTCTGGTTATAGAAGAGGAAACATGGTGGAATGGGGCCCACCCTGGAGAGGGACCCAAGCCCCCATGTCTCTAGATGTCGCTAGGGCAACATCCCCTGCCCTACATATTATTGAATGGGTGCAGGGGTTGTGGCGTGGGGCCGGCCCCCCTGGGCAGTGGGACATGAGCCCCCCATTTTTCTTGCTGCCCCAAATACACCACCCCACCGTGCTTATTATTACATAGGTGCAGGGGTTGTGGCGTGGGGCCGGCCAACGGTGGCCGGCCCCCCTGGGCAGTGGGACTTGGGCCCCCATGTCTCTAGCTGTCAATAAGGCTACACCCCCTTCCCCCACTTATTATTAAATAGGTGTGGGGGTTGTGGTGTGGGGCCGGCCAAGGGTAGCCGGCCCCCCAGGCAGTTTTTATTAGATAGGGGCAGGGTGTGTGGTGTGGGGCTCATGTCCCAAGGGAGTGGGACACGAGCCGCCATATCTCAGGAAGCTGAAATATCACCGCCTCACCTTGCTTATTTGTAGATAGGAGCGGGGGGGGGGGTTCCAGTTTCTGCAAATGTCCACCATTTTCGCTGATTTCTGGCCACAGAAACAAAGATACACAAGTAGAAAAGAGGGACTTTCACAGTGATGAGAACCCAATTGAACAGGAAATAAGACTTTCAAAACAGGAACAGGTTTCTTAAAATATTAAAAAATAGTATATTATAAAAAATTATGAAAGTTTGCCAAAAATCATACGAGACAGGAAACGTTCTGCAATTTGTTGAGCAAAGAGTGTTGAATGTGTTCTCCCACTGTACCAAATTTGATGAGGGTAGCTCAAGAAATGAGGGCGGGAGAGCCATGAAAATGTCCCCCCCCCCGGTTTCCTTTTTTTTGACGATTGCACATGCGCGTCCGCCATTTTAGAAATATTAAGAATCATTACGAATTTTTGGAAATATCTGAAATTTTTGGGTGAAAAATTCGGAAATACTTTCTATATCGAAGCGCCTGCACCCCCTACTTTAGAAACGAGAATTGAAACATTTTTTCCATTGATCAGAAAAGCCTATGAAAGAACAATAAAAAGTTTATTTCAGGCACAGAGCTTAGAAGTTACAGGAACTTCTTTAAAGGCACTTAGGTAATCGTTTCATAGCTATGAACTGATCACTTTGGATCTAACTGGGATTGCTTCCCCTTACTACTCAGACTCTACACATAAACCCAAACAAGTCACCTAACTTTTGTATCCTTATGCCTGGAAGAAAGAGGTCTGACCAGATGCCCTTTGGGGTGCCTCCCAATTCTAGGAGCCTTTGCTTTTAGAGATCGGTTTCTCCATGAACCTGTGGATGAGTCTGGATGGCCATCTGTTGGTGGTGCTTTGTTTGTATCCTTATGCCTGGAAGAAAGAGGTCCAACCAGATGCCCTTTGGGGTCCCTCCCAATTCTCGGAGCCTTTGCTTTTAGAGATCGGTTTCTCCATGAACCTGTGGATGAGTCTGGATGGCCATCTGTTGGTGGTGCTTTGTTTGTATCCTTATGCCTGGAAGAAAGAGGTCCGTCCAGATGCCCTTTGGGGTCCCTCCCAATTCAAGGAGCCTTTGCTTTTAGAGATCGGTTTCTCCATGAACCTGTGGATGAGTCTGGATGGCCATCTGTTGGTGGTGCTTTGTTTGTATCCTTATGCCTGGAAGAAAGAGGTCCGTCCAGATGCCCTTTGGGGTCCCTCCCAATTCTTGGAGCCTTTGCTTTTATAGATCGGTTTCTCCATGAACCTGTGGATGAGTCTGGATGGCCATCTGTTGGTGGTGCTTTGTTTGTATCCTTATGCCTGGAAGATAGATGTCCGACCAGATGCCCTTTGGGGTCCCTCCCAATTCAAGGAGCCTTTGCTTTTATAGATCGGTTTCTCCATGAACCTGTGGATGAGTCTGGATGGCCATCTGTTTGTGGTGCTTTGTTTGTATCCTTATGCCTGGAAGAAAGAGGTCCGACCAGATGCCCTTTGGGGTCCCTCCCAATTCAAGGAGCCTTTGCTTTTATAGATGGGTTTCTCCATGAACCTGTGGATGAGTCTGGATGGCCATCTGTTGGTGGTGCTTAGTTTGTATCCTTATGCCTGGAAGATAGAGGTCCGACCAGATGCCCTTTGGGGTCCCTCCCAATTCAAGGAGCCTTTGCTTTTATAGATCGGTTTCTCCATGAACCTGTGGATGAGTCTGGATGGCCATCTGTTTGTGGTGCTTTGTTTGTATCCTTATGCCTGGAAGAAAGAGGTCCGACCAGATGCCCTTTGGGGTCCCTCCCAATTCTAGGAGCCTTTGCTTTTAGAGATCGGTTTCTCCATGAACCTGTGGATGAGTCTGGATGGTCATCTGTCGGTGGTGCTTTGTTTGTATCCTTATGCCTGGAAGAAAGAGGTCCGACCAGATGCCCTTTGGGGTCCCTCCCAATTCTAGGAGCCTTTGCTTTTAGAGATCGGTTTCTCCATGAACCTGTGGATGAGTCTGGATGGCCATCTGTTTGTGGTGCTTTGTTTGTATCCTTATGCCTGGAAGAAAGAGGTCCGACCAGATGCCCTTTGGGGTCCCTCCCAATTCTAGGAGCCTTTGCTTTTAGAGATCGGTTTCTCCATGAACCTGTGGATGAGTCTGGATGGCCATCTGTTTGTGGTGCTTTGTTTGTATCCTTATGCCTGGAAGAAAGAGGTCCGACCAGATGCCCTTTGGGGTCCCTCCCAATTCTAGGAGCCTTTGCTTTTAGAGATCGGTTTCTCCATGAACCTGTGGATGAGTCTGGATGGCCATCTGTTGGTGGTGCTTTGTTTGTATCCTTATGCCTGGAAGAAAGAGGTCCGTCCAGATGCCCTTTGGGGTCCCTCCCAATTCTTGGAGCCTTTGCTTTTAGAGATCGGTTTCTCCATGAACCTGTGGATGAGTCTGGATGGCCATCTGTTGGTGGTGCTTTGTTTGTATCCTTATGCCTGGAAGAAAGAGGTCCGTCCAGATGCCCTTTGGGGTCCCTCCCAATTCAAGGAGCCTTTGCTTTTATAGATCGGTTTCTCCATGAACCTGTGGATGAGTCTGGATGGCCATCTGTTGGTGGTGCTTTGTTTGTATCCTTATGCCTGGAAGAAAGAGGTCCGACCAGATGCCCTTTGGGGTCCCTCCCAATTCAAGGAGCCTTTGCTTTTATAGATGGGTTTCTCCATGAACCTGTGGATGAGTCTGGATGGTCATCTGTCGGTGGTGCTTTGTTTGTATCCTTATGCCTGGAAGAAAGAGGTCCGACCAGATGCCCTTTGGGGTCCCTCCCAATTCTTGGAGCCTTTGCTTTTATAGATCGGTTTCTCCATGAACCTGTGGATGAGTCTGGATGGTCATCTGTTGGTGGTGTTTTGTTTGTATCCTTATGCCTGGAAGAAAGAGGTCCGACCAGATGCCCTTTGGGGTCCCTCCCAATTCTAGGAGCCTTTGCTTTTAGAGATCGGTTTCTCCATGAACCTGTGGATGAGTCTGGATGGCCATCTGTTTGTGGTGCTTTGTTTGTATCCTTATGCCTGGAAGAAAGAGGTCCGACCAGATGCCCTTTGGGGTCCCTCCCAATTCTAGGAGCCTTTGCTTTTAGAGATCGGTTTCTCCATGAACCTGTGGATGAGTCTGGATGGCCATCTGTTGGTGGTGCTTTGTTTGTATCCTTATGCCTGGAAGAAAGAGGTCCGACCAGATGCCCTTTGGGGTCCCTCCCAATTCAAGGAGCCTTTGCTTTTAGAGATCGGTTTCTCCATGAACCTGTGGATGAGTCTGGATGGCCATCTGTTTGTGGTGCTTTGTTTGTATCCTTATGCCTGGAAGAAAGAGGTCCGACCAGATGCCCTTTGGGGTCCCTCCCAATTCTAGGAGCCTTTGCTTTTAGAGATCGGTTTCTCCATGAACCTGTGGATGAGTCTGGATGGCCATCTGTTTGTGGTGCTTTGTTTGTATCCTTATGCCTGGAAGAAAGAGGTCCGACCAGATGCCCTTTGGGGTGCCTCCCAATTCTAGGAGCCTTTGCTTTTAGAGATCGGTTTCTCCATGAACCTGTGGATGAGTCTGGATGGCCATCTGTTGGTGGTGCTTTGTTTGTATCCTTATGCCTGGAAGAAAGAGGTCCGACCAGATGCCCTTTGGGGTCCCTCCCAATTCTAGGAGCCTTTGCTTTTATAGATGGGTTTCTCCATGAACCTGTGGATGAGTCTGGATGGTCATCTGTCGGTGGTGCTTTGTTTGTATCCTTATGCCTGGAAGATAGATGTCCGACCAGATGCCCTTTGGGGTCCCTCCCAATTCTAGGAGCCTTTGCTTTTAGAGATCGGTTTCTCCATGAACCTGTGGATGAGTCTGGATGGCCATCTGTCGGTGGTGCTTTGTTTGTATCCTTATGCCTGGAAGATAGATGTCCGACCAGATGCCCTTTGGGGTCCCTCCCAATTCTAGGAGCCTTTGCTTTTAGAGATCGGTTTCTCCATGAACCTGTGGATGAGTCTGGATGGCCATCTGTTGGTGGTGTTTTGTTTGTATCCTTATGCCTGGAAGATAGATGTCCGACCAGATGCCCTTTGGGGTCCCTCCCAATTCTAGGAGCCTTTGCTTTTAGAGATCGGTTTCTCCATGAACCTGTGGATGAGTCTGGATGGCCATCTGTTGGTGGTGCTTTGTTTGTATCCTTATGCCTGGAAGATAGATGTCCGACCAGATGCCCTTTGGGGTCCCTCCCAATTCTAGGAGCCTTTGCTTTTATAGATCGGTTTCTCCATGAACCTGTGGATGAGTCTGGATGGCCATCTGTTGGTGGTGCTTTGTTTGTATCCTTATGCCTGGAAGATAGATGTCCGACCAGATGCCCTTTGGGGTCCCTCCCAATTCAAGGAGCCTTTGCTTTTAGAGATCGGTTTCTCCATGAACCTGTGGATGAGTCTGGATGGCCATCTGTTGGTGTTGCACTTGGTTGTGCCCCTGCTTTTCCGTTTGTTGCCTTTCTGTTCATCTGGTAAGATGTTTTTTTCTTATGTCAGCTATGATGCCAGACAGTAGTTTAAACTTAGTGGGCAGACAGTTTATTGGCCTGTAGTTTCCAGGCACTGCTTCTTTTGCTGGATGGTAATTTGCTTTGCAGATTTTCTCGATTTCTTTGAGTTCAACTTCACTGAACACAGTCTTCGTTGGTCAGCCAGTCGGGGTTCTGTTATCTTTGAATCAGGGTACTCTTGATTCCACAGCAGATGCATCCTTTTTTGGTAGCCACGCCTTTGAGGTTCAGATTTGTAGTAGCATTTCATAACTATGAGGTTTTCTGCCACTTCTGTGACTGTCCATTTGCATTTTGATTCCGTAGCCCACTTGTCGATGGATGTCCAGAATCATAGAATCATAGAGTCATTGAACAGTAGAGTTGGAAGAGACCTCATGGGCCATCCAGTCCAAACCCAGTCAGCCAAGTAGCAGGAAATTGCATTCAAAGCACCCCCGACAGCTGGCCATCCAACCTTTGTTTAAAAGCCTCCAAAGAAGGAGCCTCCACCACAGCCCGGGGGGAGAGAGTTCCACTACCGAACAGCCCTCACAGTCAGGAAGTTCATCCTGAGCAAAGGCTCCTAGAATTGGGAGGGACCCCAAAGGGCATCTGGTTGGAAATAAATAAATAATAAATAAACATTGGCACCTTTATTGAAAACATGATGGAGCACTGGAAACCTGAACTGTTTGTTGGAAATGAAAGCTATGGACTTGTCAACATCAGAAGAGGAATTTTCCAGGGAGACTCATTGTCCCCTCTGCTTTTCATTATTGCCATGATCCCCCTGTCAACAATCTGACAAAAAACAAATCTTGGCTACCAAACATCTAAGAAATCTCACAAAATTTTGCATCTGATGTACATGGATGACCTGAAGCTGTATGGGAAAACGGAAACTGAAATCCAGTCTCTGACCAGCACTGTCCGAATTTTTAGCACTGATATCAGCATTGAGTTTGGTTTGGACAAATGTTCGACAGTGGCATTGAAGAAGGGGAAAATCATTGAAAGTGAGGGCATAAATATGCCTAATGGCCAAACAATAAAGTGTCACCAGCCAGAGGCCTATAAACATCTGGGCATATTACAGCTGGACAACATCAAGCATGAACATGTGAAAACTGTGGTCAGCAAAGAATACACACAAAGGGTCAGAAAAATTCTCAAAAGCAAGCTCAATGGAGGCAACACCATCAAGGCCATAAACACCTGGGTTATACCTGTCATAAGATATACTGGTGGCATTATAAATTGGACACAGGCGGAACTGGACAATTTGGACAGAAAAACAAGAAAACTCATGACCATTCATTATTCACTGCACCCTCGCAGTGATGTTGACCGGCTCTATCTGCCTAGAAGATCAGGGGGCAGAGGACTCTTACAAGTCAAACAAGCAGTCAAAGAAGAAGAACATGCCCTGGCAGAATATGTAAAGCAAAGTGAAGAACCGGTTTTGATTGAAGTCAAAAATCAGAAACTCCTCAAAGCGCAGCAGACAAAGAATCAGTACAAGAAAACCACACTACAAACTAGAGCTGACAGCTGGCACAGCAAAACATTGCATGAAAAGTTCCTTGACAAAATTGAAGGAAAAGCTGATAAGGAGAAGACCTGGCTCTGGCTCACGAATGGGACCCTGAAGAAGGAGACAGAAGGCCTGATCCTTGCAGCCCAGGAGCAAGACATCAGGACAAAGGCAATTAATAATAATAATAATAATAATAATAATAATAATAATAATAATAATAATAATAGAAGACCTGGCTCTGGCTCACGAATGGGACCCTGAAGAAGGAGACAGAAGGCCTGATCCTTGCAGCCCAGGAGCAAGCCATCAGGACAAAGGCAATTAATAATAATAATAATAATAATAATAATAATAATAATAATAATAATAGAAGACCTGGCTCTGGCTCACGAATGGGACCCTGAAGAAGGAGACAGAAGGCCTGATCCTTGCAGCCCAGGAGCAAGACATCAGAACAAAGGCAATTCAGGCCAAGATCGAAAAATCAGCTGATGACCCAAAATGCAGACTGTGCAAGGAAACCGACAAAACCATGGATCATATCCTCAGCTGCTGTAAGAAAATCATACAGACAGACTACAGAGGCACAACTATGTGGCCCAAATGATTTATTGGAACTTATTCCTCAAGTACCACCTCCCAGCAGTAAAGAACTGGTGGGATCACAAACCTGCAAAAGTATTGGAAAATGAGCACGCAAAGATACTGTGGGACTTCCGAATCCAAACTGACAAAGTTCTGGAACACAACACACCAGACATCACAGTTGTGGAAAAGAAAAAGGTTTGGATCATTGATGTCGCCATCCCAGGTGACAGTCACATTGACGAAAAACAACAGGAAAAACTCATCCGCTATCAGGACCTCAAGATTGAACTTCAAAGACTCTGGCAGAAACCAATGCAGGTGATGGGCACACTGGGTGCCGTGCCAAAAGATCTCAGCTGGCATTTGGAAACAATAGGCATTGACAAAATTACGATCTGCCAACTGCAAAAGGCCACCCGACTGGGATCTGCGCACATCATCCAAAAATACATCACACAGTCCTAGACACTTGGGAAGTGTTCGACTTGTGATTTTGTGATACGAAATCCAGCATGTCTATCTTGTTTGCTGTGTCATACAATGTTGTTGTGTCAGTATTAATCTATATATATAAAATGATAAAGTTGTTTGCGCAGTGACTATAACAACAAAACTAAACATCCCAGAAATACGAAATTTGGCAACACAATGCAAAAGGCTTGCCTCCAGGTTACAACAACACAACCACACCACAAAACCACAATCCAGACCCACAAAACTCACAACAACGCATCATGCGATAACAACACAACTAAACGCCCCAGAAATACAAAACTTGGCAACACAATGCAAAAGCCTTGCCTTCCAGTTATAACAACACAACCACACCACAAAACCACACAGGACCCACAAAACTCACAACAACGCATTGTGACTATAACAACACAACTAAACGCCCCAGAAATACGAAACTTGGCAACACAACGCAAAAGCCTTCCCTCCAGGTTGTAACAACACAACCACACCACAAAACCACAATCCAGACCCATAACACTCACAACAACGCATCGTGACTATAACAACACAACTAAACGCCCCAGAAATACGAAACTTGGCACACAACTAAACGCCCCAGAAATATAAAACTTAATAACACAACACAAAAGCCTTGCCTCCCAGTTGTAACAACACAGCCACACCACAAAACCACAATCCGGACCCACAAAACTCACAACAATGCATCGTGACTATAACAACACAACTAAACGTCCCAGAAATACGAAACTTGGCACACAACTAAACGCCCCAGAAATACAAAACTTGACAACACAACACAAAAGCCTTTTCTCCTGGTTGTAACAACACAACCACACCACAAAACCACAATCCGTACCCACAAAACTCACAACAACGCATCATGACTATAACACAACTAAACTCCCCAGAAATACAAAATTTGACAACACAACGCAAAAGCCTTGCCTCCCAGTTGTAAGAACACAACCACAACACAAAACCACAATCCGGACGTACAAAACTCACAACAACGCATCATGACTATAACAACACAACTAAACGCCCCAAAAATATGAAACTTGGCAACACAACCCAAAAGCATTCCCTCCCGATTGTAACAACACAACCACACCACAAAACCACAATCCGGACCCACAAAACTCACAACAATGCATAGTGACTATAACAACACAACTAAACGCCCCAGAAATACAAAACTTGGCATACAACTAAACGCCCCAGAAATACAAAACTTGACAACACAACACAAAAGCCTTGCCTCTCAGTTGTAACAACACAACCACACCACAAAACCACAATCCGGACCCACAATACTTACAACAACGCATTGTGACTATAACAAATACAAAATTTGACAACACAACTCATCCACCTCCCCAATCCCTACATTCACACTTGGCCTCCAAAAAAACAATTACAATAATAACAATAACAACAACAATAAGAATCAACACCATCACAGGCAAGAAACAGCCAGGCACTGAGGCTGAGAGACCAGTCAGTGCTACACTGGGCCTCCAAAAAACAATACAGTAGCATCTAACTTATCCAACCTTCATGACCACAACAACAACAATAATAATAAACACCTACACAGGCAAAACAAAAAAAAAAGACTATTGTACCACAATGAAAATATAAACCGCACTCAGCAGAATCAGACATTACAACTAACAACAAACCAAAGACAACAGGGATCTCAAGCAATTATCAATCAACACAAAAATTGAAGAAGGTAACAGACTTCAAATACTACTACTAATGTGAGTATAAAGAAGGTGGAGGTCACAGCATCAATACAACCTAATGTAGACTGACCAACACCACCAGACTCAGACACAGCAACGCGTGGCCGGGCACAGCTAGTAACAATAATAATAAGCGCCTCTCCCTGCGGCTTTTAAGGGTGGTTCTATGCCTTTCCTGCATGTTTTGTAATGTAATGTAATCCAGCCTTTTCCTTCTGCCTTGTACAGTATGATAAGGATATGCATCATCACTAAAGAGGTTGAGTTTTAATAAGTTTTAATGGGTCAATCATCCATACATCGTTATAGGGACCAGAAAGGGAAGGTGGTAAGGGGTGGATGTAATTGTGATTCTTACTATGTTTTTAACTTTTGCATTGTACAGGGAGTGGTCAACCCTCCTGTTTAAGGAGCTCCACTGGCTGCCGCTTATTTACCGGACCCAATTCAAAGTGCAGGTGATTACCTATAAAGCTCGGAACAGTTTGGGACCCATCTACCTTCAGAATTGTCTCTCCCCCTTTGAACCTGTACGGTCTCTTCGGTCATCGGGGGAGCCCTCCTCTCGCTTCCGCCAGCATCACAAGCGCGGTTGGTGGGGACGAGGGAGAGAGAGGGCCTTCTCTGTAGTGGCCCCCATCCCGGTTACGGAACTCGTTGCCTGGGGAGATCAGGCAAGCCCCCACCTTGATGGCGTTTCCGAAGAGCCTGGAAACCTGGCTTTTCACACAGGCCTTTGGTTAAGATCTCCCATCCCCATCATAATTACAATTATACTCCTCAACCTTTTGTACTAGTCGCTCTTTTCCTGATTACTTGATATTAATTCAGGGCTCCTCTCTACCCAATGTGATCTTAAATGAATCTATTGCACTTTATCTATTTAAAATTTGTAACTCATAATGTGCACCTTGCTTATCCGCTATTGCAACCTCATTGTTTTTAATTCGATGTTTTAATACCGCGTTGTGTTTTTTCGGTTACTGTGTATATATTATTATTGGTTTTTATTATTTTTCTTTGATGTTTCATATTTTATTTTATCATTGTTTTGTATCTGATTTTGCTGTAAGCCGCCCCGAGTCCTCTTCGGGGGAGATGGAGGCGGGATATAAATAAACTTATTATTATTATTATTATTATTATTATTATTGTATGATTTTATCAGTTGTAAGCTGCCTTGAGTTGCTTGGCAGAGAAAGGCAGGATAAAAGTATATCAAATAAATAAAAATAAAGAGAAAGTTCTATCGAGGGGGGAGGCTGTTGCAGTCTGGCAAGCGTCAGAGGATTCAGAGGATGAGGGGTTTCAAAATGAAGCCTCCGAGAGTGTTCAGGGAGAATTGCAGGTTGGCTGACCCAGCTGATGCTTTGAATTCCTTAGATCCTTCCCAGGCAACCGTTGAGAAAAGGCCTTGGGAAGATGGGGACACCGAGGAGGTTTCAAGGGAGTGAAGATTAGATCTGAGAATGCAGGGCTTGAAAAATAAGGAAACTAGGTCTTCCCAGTCAATCCGAGATAAGGCCCTGAAATCCAGGTGCTGTAGACATGATTTCATGGGAATCTGGACGGGCCTAAATTAAGTGTTTTGGCCCAGGTTTCTCAGAGGAGATGATGTTGTTAGTGGGACATCAGTCTTCTGTTCATGTTTCCAACTTCTTGGTTCCTGCACTATCAAGATTCATGTTTTATGTTCCTGACTTTGCCTATATACCCTTGAAGAGTTTACCTGGAAGAGATCCCTATGTTCATGTTCATAGAAATTATCTTATTTCTATGTTTTTGGATTATTTCTATGTTTTTGGATTCTTGGTTCTGAGATTTTTCTCTGACATTTTTGAATTACTGCTATAGGACTCTGGCTTGTTTCGTATATTGCATTTTATATCCTGGGTCTGTCTATTTTGGATTTGACCTCCCCGCCAACTTTTTTATATTCTTCTCTCAATAAACATTTTGTTCCTGGACTACTGGCCTCTGGTGTGGTGCTGGGTGAACGGGTGCCTCAGTGCTAGGGTGCAACAATGCCAAAGGGCCACATATATGATCTCAGTGCTGAAAGGGGGATCCTTGGGGCCATCTAGTCCAACGCCAGGACTCTCTTCTGACAGGCAGTTCTTGTCATGACAACAAGAATTCCTCACTGAATGTTCCTTTTCTCTCATCAACTTGAGATATCTCTTGGACGAGTGCAAACTACGCTCCATTGAAGAACCTATGAATAACCTGAAGCATACGATGTCGATTGGAATGAGAATTAGAAATAGAAATATTAGAAATATTAGAAATATGAACTATGCAAACTGTAAGTAGACAATGGCCCACAATTCTTCATTTCAGGTTGGTTTAGGGAAGGGAAGTGCCTTTGTCTCCGAGGGGAGATCAGGTGTCCCTTGTTTTAAGGGATGGCCCTTGTATTGGAGCGGGTTTAGGACAGTTTCTGGACTGCCATTCACTGCTTTTCTTGCTTTGGGCCTGACTTGGCAGCTTCCTCCCCAATTATAGTCTTCTCTCTTAATAAAACCCAATGTATATATGTATGTATGAGGGTTGAATGAAAAGTAATGCCTCCACCTTCGTTACTTGGGTTTGGATGGGAATATTTTAATAAATCAAACGCAGAAATAATCATTAGAACATGCTCTTTAACTACCACTATTCACTTTTCCACATAATCACCAGACAATTGGATACATTTCTGCCAACGATGAACAAGTCTTCTGAAGCTGTCACAGAAGAAGTCAATCCCCACAAACAGCTTGCATTCTCTGAGGAATCTCCTTTGGGGTGACACCTTCTGCTGTCAAGAATTCAGTGACTGCACGTTGCTTAAGTCACACTGACTGACTGACTGCACAGGGTTCAATACTTTGCACTTTAACAACACAACCGTTCAATGCTAAGGCTTCCTGCCAAATGGAACTGTAGAGGAGAGTCCACTGAACAAGCCGGTACCTGCCACATACCAGTACTGCCATCTGCTGAGGAGTTACGAAGGTGGAGGCATTACTTTTCATTCAACCCCCATATGTTGGTTTGTACCACAAGGGCTTCCCTGTGGCTTGATGGGTCAGGATCAAACTTAGCCCTTGTTATCCAACTTAAAATAATTGAGGGGATTGAATTAAAAGAACTACCCCTTTGGGGCCCGGAGCAAAGGGAGAGGAAAGGAACAAAGCAGATTGGCTGTGACCAGGTGAAGTGGCCCTCTGCCATGTAACTGAGAACGAAAGGGGGCGAAGCAGATTGGCTGCACCATGAGCAATTTTGAATATCAACATTTACAATGCATAATGGCAGCAGTTTCCCAGTTTATGGTACATCACTATACATTCCAATTAAAACCAACCATTCCCCACCTTAACAACCCATATTTTTTATTTTATTTATTTATTAGACTTGTATGCTGGAGCGGTTTACAGAAATAGATTAAAACAATACACTTAGCTTTAAAATAACAATAAATACAATAAAAACAGACATAGCCCCGAGTTTTTCACCCATTGAAAGCTTGTCAGAAGAGCAAGGTTTTGCAGGCTTTCTGAAAGGCAAGTAGGTCTTGGGTGGTTCGAGTTTCCACTGGCAAGGCATTCCATAATTGAGGGGCTACAATGGAGAAGGCTCTCTGCCTAGTAGAAGACAAAGGATAAGTCCGTATGTTAGGGACTTCAAGCAAATGTTGGTCTTTGGACCGGAGTAATCTCTGGGGTTGGTAGGGGGATAAGCGGGCCCTCAGGTACGCTGGCCCCAGACCATGTAAGGCCTTAAAGGTTAGAACCAGTATCCTGAAAGTAATCGGTACTCAATCGGTAGCCAGTGCAGCTGTTTAAGAATTGGGGTGATACGCCACCTCGCCGGCACCCCGGCGAGAAGACGAGCCGCCGCGTTTTGCACCAGCTTCAGTTTCCGGATCACTGACAGAGGAAGGCCAATGTAGAGGGCGTTACAGTAGTCGAGCCTCGAGATGACCGTCGCCTGGATCACCGTCGCCAGGTCATTCCTAGATAGGTAGGGAGCCAGTCGCCTAGCCTGGCGTAGATGGAAAAACGCAGATCTGCTCACAGCAGAGACCTGGGCCTCCATTGTGAGCAGAGGGTTCAGTAAGACACCAAGACTTTCACAGAAGATGATGGACGTAGTGTCTCGTCGTCCAGGGTAGGCAGCTGGATCTCCCTCCCACCCGGGCGGCCCAGCCAAAGGATCTCCGTCTCCGCCGGATTCACCCTCAACCTGCTGGCATGCAACCATCCAGTCACGGCCTCAAGGCACTGATGGAAACTATTAATGAAATTAAAAATTTAAAATCATAACAAACTTCCTATGCTCTCCTTAAAGGCACACGATGGAAATATTGTTGTCCTTCCACTAACACAGGCATGGGCAAACTTGGGCCCTCCGGGTGTTTTGGACTCCAACTCCCACCATTCCTAACAGGCTCAGGTCCCTTCTTTTTGCCCCTCAGCCGCTTAAGCCGAGCCTCTTCCCAAGTGCCTGACGGGTCTGGACCTCTATACCCTGCCCCTGTGTTCTAACAAGCGCCTCATGGGAGGTATACAGAGGCTCTTGGGAAGAGGCCCCGTCCCCGCCCCAGCCCCGCCCTTTAGTCCTAAAAGGCCTCTCAGGAGAGGTGTAGATGCCCAGCCCTGTCTCGGGCTCTTGGGAAGAAGCCACGGCCTCTCCTGTAGCTCCCCCCGTGTCCTAACAGGTGCCCCAGGGGCTCAGCCCTGTCTCTGGCACTTGGGAAGAGGCCCTGCCCCCTTCTGGCCCCGCCCCCATGTCCTAATAGGTGCCATCACCGCCCCTCTGGATCACTCCAGCGCCCACCAGGGGGCGGTAGTGCCCACTTTGGGAATCACTGCTTTGGACTCTGGACTGCTGATTCTAAGAAAGGTGCCCTGTGTTACCGACACAGAAAAACGTCTTCAAATCCTATCTGTAACTGGACTCATATGCAAAGTACCTGTATGCCGAATACATGAAGTTTGTGAGTAAATAAACTATATTATTTTAAAGAAGTCTGCTTATTTTGGTTTCTTGAGGACATGATTTAAAGGC
The DNA here is from genome assembly GCF_035594765.1 of Anolis carolinensis. Lineage (NCBI taxonomy): Eukaryota > Metazoa > Chordata > Lepidosauria > Squamata > Anolidae > Anolis > Anolis carolinensis. The sequence continues at coordinate 15,370 of NW_026943859.1, forward strand.
AAAATATTTTAGATGTTTTTTGGGATACTGAAATAACACTTCTGAAACTCTGCTCTCTGTGTCTGTGTGTGTGTGTTTTGTGCATTGGCATATCTTTTTCCCTAACAGTTCAAAGAGATACCTAGGTACTAGGCTTGATCGATCCATGAAAAATTTGATTCTAAACTCGTTTCAAAACTAGAGGGGGCATTTTTTCGTTTTTGTTGCTAATAATGAATTTGGCCCCCAAAATTTTTTGAAATTAACGAAAATTCGTTATTTTCGAAAATAATTCGTTAATGGCGGACGCGCATGCGCGGTGGCCCAAAAACAGCCCGAAGGGGGGGGACTTAGGGGGCTCTCCCGCCCTCATTTTTTGAGTGATCTTCTTCAAACTTGGTACAGTGGTAGAACACATTTAACACTGATAGCTCACCAAAATGTGGAACGTTTCCCTTATCCTCTGATTTTTGGCAAATTTTCATAGCTTTTATAATAAACCATTTTTTAATAATTGCAGAAATCTGTTCCTGGTTTGAAAGTCTTATTTCCTGTTAAATTGGGTTGTCTTTACTGTGAAAGTCATTGCTCTACTTCAGAAACTTTGTTTTTGTGGCTGAAACTTTGTTAAATTGGTGTAGTCCCCGGCTGAGACACAAGCAGCCCCGCTTGTGTTTGAGAGCGGTGAAGGGACAAAGGCACCCCCTTCTTTCCCCAAAAGGAGTTGTATTTTGTACAGGGAAGTATGGGATATGCAACTCTTTCCCAAACTTGGCTTAGGATTATCAGGAAGCGTCCCCGGCTGAGACACAAGCAGCCCCGCTTGTGTTTGAGAGCGGTGAAGGGACAAAGGCACCCCCCCCCCCTTCTTTCCCCAAAAGGAGTTGTATTTTGTACAGGGAAGTATGGGATATGCAACTCTTTCCCAAACTTGGCTTAGGATTATCAGGAAGCGTCCCCGGCTGAGACACAAGCAGCCCCGCTTGTGTTTGAGAGCGGTGAAGGGACAAAGGCACCCCCCCTTCTTTCCCCAAAAGGAGTTGTATTTTGTACAGGGAAGTATGGGATATGCAACTCTTTCCCAAACTTGGTTTAGGATTATCAGGAAGCGTCCCCGGCTGAGACACAAGCAGCCCCGCTTGTGTTTGAGACTGGGGAAGGGACAAAGGCACCCTCCCTTCTTTCCCCAAAAGGAGTTGTATTTTGTACAGGGAAGTATGGGATATGCAACTCTTTCCCAAACTTGGCTTAGGATTATCAGGAAGCGTCCCCGGCTGAGACACAAGCAGCCCCGCTTGTGTTTGAGAGCGGTGAAGGGACAAAGGCACCCCCTTCTTTCCCCAAAAGGAGTTGTATTTTGTACAGGGAAGTATGGGATATGCAACTCTTTCCCAAACTTGGCTTAGGATTATCAGGAAGCGTCCCCGGCTGAGACACAAGCAGCCCCGCTTGTGTTTGAGACTGGGGAAGGGACAAAGGCACCCTCCCTGCTTTCCCCAAAAGGAGTTGTATTTTGTACAGGGAAGTATGGGATATGCAACTCTTTCCCAAACTTGGTTTAGGATTATCAGGAAGCGTCCCCGGCTGAGACACAAGCAGCCCCGCTTGTGTTTGAGAGCGGTGAAGGGACAAAGGCACCCCCTTCTTTCCCCAAAAGGAGTTGTATTTTGTACAGGGAAGTATGGGATATGCAACTCTTTCCCAAACTTGGCTTAGGATTATCAGGAAGCGTCCCCGGCTGAGACACAAGCAGCCCCGCTTGTGTTTGAGACTGGGGAAGGGACAAAGGCACCCCCCTTCTTTCCCCCAAAGGAGTTGTATTTTGTACAGGGAAGTATGGGATATGCAACTCTTTCCCAAACTTGGCTTAGGATTTTCAGGAAGCGTCCCCGGCTGAGACACAAGCAGCCCCGCTTGTGTTTGAGAGCAGTGAAGGGACAAAGGCACCCCCTCTTCTTTCCCCAAAAGGAGTTGTATTTTGTACAGGGAAGTATGGGATATGCAACTCTTTCCCAAACTTGGCTTAGGATTATCAGGAAGCGTCCCTGGCTCGGATCCCTTGTTTCCAAAAACACTTTTGCGTGGAAAAAAGAAAGGAGAAAGCCCACCCCGCCCGCAAGGAAAAAAACACCCACAGGACAGCCCTTTGCAAAAACAAAAGAAAAAGAAAGACCCAACTAACACACACCACCCAAACTCAGCCAGCCACCCCACCTTTTCTCCCGGTCTTCACACAGCCATGCTGTGACGCAGCAATCTTTCCTGCCTGCCAGTGCCTGCACCAAAATCTCCCTTCCACCCTCTCCAAAATTCCCAGTGCGATTGAGCCATGAGGCGTGTGCACGCTGTTTTCATTCAGGACGTCCTACCAGCCCCTCCCCCTGGTTAAACGTGCTCTCTGATTGGCTACAAGGTGCAAACAACACGCTAGATTGCCCCAGTGGACTTAAACAAGTTTGGATGATTTGCCAAAGCATTTTTTAAAAACGAAAAAAAAGGCGCCATAACGGAAAACGGCCAATCGCGGTTCGAAACCGCGATATCCAGGCGTGTGGACAACCAAGGTTCGATATTGCTTCAAAACAAACGAAAATAACGAATCAATAACGGTAAACGGGGAAAACGAATTATTTGAGCAAGCCTACTAGGTACATCAGTTTAACCGCTGAGAGACCTCACTGCTTGCATGAATGTCATTTTTCCAAAAAGTTGTGACTTCTAACAAGGTCATGCCTTTCCAAAGCTCCTAATTTCTCCAAAAGGTTATGGGGATTTCCATTTTCCAAAACATTAGCACTGTCAGTCTCTGCAGGATCAAGTTGCAACAAAGGCCACGTGCAAAAAGGTCTTTAGAAATGGGTTTAATTGCTCAGATCTCTACAGCTCAGGAGGAGGCGGATGGCGATTTCACAGAAAACCTCCTCGTTTGCCTACAAGTCCTGCAATGCGGTCTCGACACCCTCTGCCGGCCTCCAGATGCCACGGAGAGGGTTTCGGATGTCTCGGGGACCTCGGAAATCAGCTTCTGAGAGGAACCACAGCTGGAGCAAGAGGGACCCGACAAGGACCGAGGAAATGCCTGGAGGGGGGCGTATTTTCGTGGGGCGCGGGCACATGAAGCCTGTGGATACGGGGGTCCCAGCCAAAGGCCTGAGCGCTGCCGGTGCCCCCCTGCGCTGCAGTCGCCCTGTGCGGATGGAAGGATGTCACACCACATGTACGACATCCCTAACGGTCACCAACATTGGCCTCTTAGGCAGCAAATAAAACAGGGCTTCTGTCCCACCCCCTTTAAAAAAAGTGAAGACACACAAGGTATCAGGGTTTTTTTAGTCCTGGTTGAGGCCTTGAATATAAATGAATCCCGTTTAAGTTGTGTCCTTGTTATCACCTGGCATGTTTTAGCCACACGGCACCACAAGGCTGCAAAAGCAAGAGAGTGCGTCTTGCAGAAACCAAAGCCTTGCCAGCGGATGCCGTGGATGGCGGGATCGGGGTGGGAGATGTAGGGAAGGCCACCAGAGTGACCCACATCACCATTCCCTTTGTGAGGGGTGGGCCACACTCCCACTCACAGCAGTCCTGATTGGACACAGCAGCAGCCAATCGGGGGCCAGCAAGGGAGGGGTTCTGGAGGGCTTGACATCACAAGGACAGGCAGTGGCAGTTGCGGAAGGAAAGGGCAAAGAGGGCAGAAGCAGGTGAGGAGGGGGCAGGACGGCGGCCTGGGGCGGGGCCCACACTCCTAGGGCGCTCATCCAGGCGGCTCAGCGGTGGGCAGTCTGCCTCCTGCAACATATCCCAGACCGAACGGCCAGAGAGCGTGAAGCCCAGGGCTTCCGAAAGGAGAGCTGCCTTCTGCAGCCGATACAGAAGGGGGGGGCGATGCCTGGCCCGAGAGCAGGACGCGTGGACACGATCTGGGATCCTCGTGGGGAGGAAGCGGGACAGGAGCCAGGAATGCCGCGCGGCGGCTAGAAAAGCCCATGGGGCGTTGGCCTGCACCCAGAGGCGCCTGGTGCCTGGATCCCGGGACGGAGGTCCTGCTCCCCCTCCGGCCGATCCCGCCTTGGCCGGACCACTTTCCGGGAGTCACCCTGTGCCCCATCCTGGGCACCGCCATCCAAGGGAGAGGTGTCCAGAGGAAGAGGGAGACTCAAAGGATCGAGGGCCTGGAGAACAGTGGAACTCTCTGCCGCAGAGTATGGCGGAAGCGTCTTCCCTGGAAACCTTTAAACAGAGGCTGGATGGCCGTCTGTCAGGGATACTTTGATGGTGCTTTCCCTGCAGGGCAGAAGGGAGTTGGGCTGGATGGCCCACCGGGTCTCTTCCAAGTCTATGATTCTATGGGTCTATGGTTTCATGTATTCAGTTCCTTACTGTTTCAGCTGCATTTCTTTGGTTAGGCGTGGCTGGAAGCGTAAAGCCGGCCACAGGGAGCGCACAACCCCCTTTTGCAATGGCTCCACTGGCTGCAGTTCAGTGGCCACGACCTGTAAAGCTCCCCATAAAGTCCCCAGGCCCAGGTCATTGGGCAGACCCACCTCCCAGGATGACCCCCAAGGCCATGCAGTCCAGCCCGTACTACTATGGAGGAAGACACCACTCAAGCCCTCCTGGCAGATGGCCAGCCAGACCCTGTTCAAACGCCTCCAGAGATGGAGATTCCACTGAACTCCCAGGCAGCACCTTCGTTCACTGTATTCAGCCAGCTCTGAACCCCAGGAAGTTCTTCCTAATGTCCAGGCGGAATCTTTCCCGCTGTGATCTGAATGTGTCTCTGGAGCAGCAGAGAACAACCCTGCCCTCTTTTACCCAATGGGACATCCCTCCCAATACTGAAACGTGGCTCCTCTCCGGTCCCCTCCCTTTGCCTTCTCTCCTCCAAGCTCGACATCCCTGGCACGATGATATATGCTGTATGGTTTGGATGGAATTGTAAGAAAGATGAATGAATGAGAACTAATAATTTTGGAGACACCATTCAGAAAGGCTGAGGCTTGGAAAGAGGTGAAGAATTCATGAACTGTAATTAAAAGCTGCTGAACTGCTGACATTGCCGATAAGAACTGTGATAAATGATTCACTGATGAACTATTGGGTGAAAAACAACATGTTTACATTATCAGAGACAATGGCTCTTTGAGTTAAGGAAATATTTACAAGGTTCCTTACGTTAAGAAGGAAACCAACACAAGGCTGCTTGCGTTTGCCAACACCAATTAGGCAGAGTCAACATCTGCCAGGAAACGGAGATGGAGCCAGGAAGGTCCAAGATGGACGATGTTGTGTGTGACTTGTCTTAGTTTCAGCCTTCCTTTGTGTGCTCCTGCAGTTTGCCATACAAAGGAAGGATGAAACTAAGACAAGTCAAACACGCATTCTGGACTTTAAGAGAGCTGACTTCCAAAAAATGAAGGAAATACTGAGCAGCATTCCATGGATGCCAATATTAAAAGACAAGGGAGTTAAGGATGGATGGGAGTTTTTTAAAAGTGAAATACTCAAGGCGCAAATGCAAACAGTGCCAACAAAGAAGATTCAAAAGAGACATGCACAAGAAGTGGAAACGGGGAGAAATCACCAAAGAAGAATTCAAACGTATAGCCAACACCTGTAGGGAAAAGGTTCGCAAGGCTAAAGCGCAAAATGAGCTCAGGCTTGCCCGGGACATTAAAAACAACAAAAAAGGCTTTTTTGCTTACGTTGGTAGAAAAAGGAAGAACAAGGAGGCGATAGGGCCACTGCAAGGAGAAGATGGGGTGATGGTGACAAGGGACAGGGAAAAGGCAGAACTGCTCAATGCCTTCTTTGCCTCGGTCTTCTCACAAAAAGAAAGCCATCTTCAACCTCAGCAACATGGAATGGACGAAGGATTGGGGGAAATCCAACCCCAAATAGGGAAACAAGTTGTCCAGGAACACCTGGCCACTCTAAACGAAGTCAAGTCCCCAGGGCCAGATCAGCTACATCCAAGAGTATTGAAGGAACTAGCGGAAGTTATTTCAGAACCACTAGCAATTATCTTCGAGAGTTCTTGGAGAACGGGAGAAGTCCCAGCAGATTGGAGGAGGGCGAATGTGGTCCCTATCTTCAAGAAGGGAAAAAAGAACGACCCAAAACAATTACCGTCCGGTCAGCCTCACATCAATACCAGGCAAGATTCTGGAAAAGATCATTAAGGAAGTGGTCTGCGAACACTTAGAAACAAATGCAGTCATTGCTAATAGTCAACACGGATTTACCAAAAACAAGTCATGCCAGACTAATCTGATCTCTTTTTTCGACAGAGTTACGAGTTGGGTCGATACAGGGAATGCTGTGGATGTAGCGTACCTGGATTTCAGTAAGGCCTTCGACAAAGTCCCCCACGACCTTCTGGCAAACAAACTAGTAAAATGTGGGCTAGACAAAACTACGGTTAGGTGGATCTGTAATTGGCTAAGCAAACGAACCCAAAGGGTGCTCACCAATGCGTTGTCTTCATCTTGGAAAGAAGTCACGAGTGGAGTGCCGCAGGGCTCCGTCCTGGGCCCGGTTCTGTTTTAACATCTTTATTAACGACTTAGACGAAGGGTTAGAAGGCACGATCATCAAGTTTGCAGACAACAGAAAACTGGGAGGGATAGCTAACACTCCAGAGGACAGGAGCAGAATTCAAAACGATCTTGACAGACTAGAGAGATGGGCCGAAACTCACAAAATGAAGTTCAACAGGGACAAATGCAAGATACTTCACTTCTGCAGAAAAAATTAATCAAATATACAAAATGGGGGACGATGCCTCGCTTGACAGCAGGACGTGCGAAAAAGACCTTGGAGCCCTCGTGGGGAACAAGTTAAACATGAGCCAGCAATGTGATGCGGCTGCTAAGAAAGCCAACGGGATTCTGTCCTGCATCAATAGGGGAAGAGCGTCTAGATCCAGGGAAGTCCTGCTCCCCCTTATTCTATTCTGCCTTGGTCAGACCACGTTACCTGGAATCACACTGTGTCCAATTCTGGGCACCACAGTTGAAGGGAGATGTTGATGGGGCGAATTGCCATGATAAAAATAATGATTTTATCTAAATTATTATTTTTGTTTCAGTCATTACCAATAATAAGAACAGACAACTTATTCAAAATTTGGACAAAGGATATAAACAAATTCACATGGAAAAATAAAAAAGCAAGAATCAATCTAAACCTACTAAGAGATGACACGAAACGAGGGGGTTTGGGTCCCCCAGACTTAAAATGCTATTATGAAGCATGTAATTTAATATGGATGAAAGATAGGGCTACCTTAAAACATGGGAAACTGTTAACTCTGGAAGGCCATGACCTCAGATCAGGTTGGCACGATTACATATGGTACAACAAAAGAAAAACAGAGAAACATTTTAGCAATCATTCCATAAGAGCTTCAATAATAAAAGTTTGGGGAAAAAATATAAAGATAGATTTTATAACAAAACGCCTCTATGGATCTCGCTCACAGAAGCAAAACACAAAAGAGAGTTTAACAAAGAGAATTGGCTGACATATCACCAACTATTAAAAAAACAAAACAATGAATTCATAATCAAAACACAAACTGAAATTAAAAAAACACACAAACATATTTCATGGTACCAATACTATCAAGTACAAGCAAGTTACAAAGAGGACGCTAAAAAGGGTTTCAATCGGGAAAATGGAATGTGGGAAATTGTAATGCAAAAAGACACAAATTTAATAAAATTATTCTATTAATAATTATTAATCTGGGTAACAGAAAAAGAACAAATCAAGGAATGTATTATCAAATGGGCAAAAGATGTAGGACATCATTTAAATTTGGATCTTTGGGAAGAGATTTTGAGAAAAAAATAAAATATATGGCAGCAATTGATATTAGAGAAAATTGGTACAAGATGCAATTTTGCTGGTATTACACCCCGGAAAGGCTAGCAAAATTTAACCAATTTTTTTTCCAAAATATGCTGGAAATGTGGGGAAAAAACAGGAACTTTCTTCCACCAATGGTGGGACTGCCCAAAAATTAAAGAATTTTGGAAGTCAGCACAAAATATGACGCAAAAAATGTTAGGAATTAAATTTAAATTAAAACCAGAAACATACTTATTCACAACTACAACATTAAACAAAAATGAAGATAGAATATTATTCCATATTAGCGCAGCAGCAAGATTGACTTTAGCAAGAATATGGAAAAAGGAAGAAGTCCCAAATGTTGAAGATTGGCTGATTAAAATAATTGAAATTATGCACATGGATATACGGACACAAAAGATAAGAGAAGGGAAGAATAAACCAGATTGGACAAATATCGCAAACTTCTTAAGAGAAAGGAGAATGAACTTCATGATAGATCTGTCTTGCATATAAAAACAAATAAAAAGTTGGAGGATAGAATAAATGAAAGAAACTGTCGAAGAAAACGAAAGGAAAGTCTTTGAAGGATGGATGGGAAGTCAAAGCACCAGTCCACCCCCCCCCCTTTTATTTTTATTTTTTATATTTATATTTTTTTCTCCTCCTCTTATTGCATATGTGTGTGTGTGTGTTTGTTTTTATCCTATTGATATTTTTCTCTCTCTGTCCCCCCCTCACTTACTCTCTTTTCCTACTATTCTCCACTATCTAGTCTGTTCTCCCACTTTCGATGTATCCTTATCTTTAAGAAATAAATAAAATCTATATTGCAAAAAAAAAAAAAGATCTGGAGAACAAGCCCTATGAGGAGCGGTTTAAAGAGCTGGGCATGTTTAGCCCGCAGAAGAGAAGGCTGAGAGGAGACATGAGAGCCATGTACAAATATGTGAGGGGAAGTCATAGGGAGGAGGGAGCAAGCTTGTTTTCTGCTGCCCTGGTGTGATGACTCATGGGCCTTGTAGTCCTGTTCCTAGTACTATTGTGGCAGACGAAGAGGAAAACATGGGATTTCCGCCGTTTCAGCCAGCGCCGGAGCCTCTCCACCTGGAGGATGTTTGCCCTCAAGAATGTAGCCAAACAGGCCTTGGGCAGAATTCCCCCCCGTTTTCCCGGAGGGACAATTATAATAGAGATAGAGGAGTCAGAGAGGCTAATCGCCGGAGCCTGAGAATCGCTGCCAAACAACTAGCTGATTAAGTCTGCTTCCCTTGGGAAATTCTAAGGAGTCATGCATCTGGACAGAGTTGGGGTTCGCTTCTCGTTCTCTAGGGAAAGTGTTCTGTTGGCGGGAAAATGAGACCCAATATAGGTGCTTGTCGCAAGGGGAACTTTGCGGAGTCAATTGATCAGCTTGAGGAGAGAGATCGTGTGTGGACTTCGTAACCCCAGTTCCTTGCTTCCCGGATCAAGTTTCAAGCCTGCCTTGTTTCACGTTTGCCACGGACCTTGTTCTATGCTTCATGTTTGCCTCGTTTCAAGTCTTTGATCTAGCCAAGAATCAAGTTTATTTTCCAGCCTTGTTGTCAAGCTACATTGGACCTTAAAGACTCTGTGATTTCCCCACACTATTGCTTGGCAAAGTGTGTGTTTTGGTCAAGTGGATTATAACTTTGAACTCTAATATCTTATATTGGACAATACATTTCTGGACTAAATTTGACCTCATCTGAAAGGTCTGCTTCTGAACTATATTCTTCACTTGTTTTTATTGCTTTATATATTTCTATAATAAAGATATTAGATAGATTCTGGCCTCTGTGTAAGGTTATTGGTGCTCTGCAGCCTGGGTCCTGACACCTGGAGACTAGGACACAATGGAACAATGGCTTCAAACGACAGGAAAGGAGATTCCACCTGAACATCAGGAAGAACTTCCTCACTGTGAGAAGGGCTGTTCACCAGTGGAACTCTCTGCCGCGGACTGTGGTGGAGGCTCCTTCTTTGGAGGCTTTTAAGCAGAGGCTGGATGGCCATCTGTCGGGGGTGCTTTGAATGAGATTTCCTGCTTCTTGGCAGAATGGGGTTGGACTGGATGGCCCGTGGGGTCTCTTCCAACTCTACTATTCTATGATTCTATGATTCACTTACAACTTTGGGACAACGTCAGCGAAAATATTGCTATACAAGAGACCTTATTACAATCCCAAAATGGTGACAGACAGCAGTGCTCCTTGGGAAGGAGAGAGATGGGGTACTTTGGAGGGTGGCAGATCTGCAATGGAAAGCGGGAGCCCAGTCACTGGCCGCCTTTTCTCAAGGGAAGAGCAAGGAGTGCGTTTCGGAGTCATGTTCTTTGTGGCATTTTGGCGCTCTGCCGTTTAAGAAGTTTTGTGCGTTGGCAGTTTTGCAAGGAAGCCCTCTGGCCTAACAGGTGTTCCTCACGGTGGAAGAATGGAGATTGGTAATGTTTGGATGAATAAATGTTTATATGTGTAAGTGAATGTTGGGTGAACATGTAATTCCCCTTTTGTTTGTTTGTTAGCCATTGTAACTGTAGGATTGTGTATCCAGTGTAGTTCCATAGAATCGGTATGTCTGTATGTCTAAACGCTCTGATAAAAAAGTTCTGATGCACCCTCTCACACTGAAATTGCAATAAAAAGAACCTTTGTTGAAAAGGATTTATGACATCCCCATCTCTCTCAGTCGGTTGGTGGTTTCCAGCCGTTGGCCAAGTGGTCGCCCTTCCCTAGGCACCTCCCAGTCTGTTTCCGTTATCCGTGATGACACGGCTGTTCTCGTGGAACAAGGTCCTCAGATTCTGCCAGAGAGGCAGAGGAGGATGGGAGAGGAGACACATTGGAGAGGAGCTTCCAATGACGGGACAGAAGCGGGCGGCCAGGACACCTCTTGCTGTCCATGCCTTCCCTTGCAAAACCAGGTTGGGATCAGATGGCGGCCGCTGAAAAGTTGGGCTTTGGACAGGTCCCTTCCTCCTGCTTGATAGCTCCTGCTCTGAGCTCTGTTAAGGGTTAAAGTCACAGGAGCCCCATTGTGATCCAGTTGGACCAGGCCGGTTGGGAGCAGCGCAAGAGGCCTACTATGCCATGACTGTGTGTGGAGAATTCACTGGGGTGCCTTTGTTATTTCATGACATTTTGTAGCTCTGTCTTGGCTTGCAGGTTCACCGTAGGATGAGACCTCTCTCAGTGTAAGGACAGCAAATGGCACCCAAAAAGCCCCCCGCTGCGGCACGTAAGTCCTCTCTGCTTCTACCATTGTCTTTACAGGAATCAAGCACACACACACACACACACACAATGGGTGCGTGCACACTTGAGAATGAGTGCAGTTGGACACCGCTGCAACTGCCCTGGCTCAGTACTATGGAACATAATGGGAGCTGGACTTTTACAAGGCCGTGATGGGTGGTGCCTCACCAAGCTACGTCTCCCGTGTGTCGCGCCCCAGGCCTGAAGCCACCTATGACCAGAGCAGCACACAAGAGTCCAGAGTAAAGGCAAACCATTTATTGTAAAAAACATACAAAATATGTACGACAAAAAGCAGGAATAAGGAAAGGAGGTGTAGAATCCAGAAAGTCAACAATCAAATGTCTCTTGTAAATCCAGAAGAAAAGCAGTTCAAGAATAGTCCCAAAATCAAAAAGCAACTTAAGTCCATGAGCAAAACTTGAACAAGGATACACCACATGAACATGGGAAATACTTGAATCCCTAAACCAAGGCAAGAATACTTGAATCCCTAAACCAAGGCAAGAACTAGAGAATACTTGAATCCCAGAATACTTGAATCCCTAAACCAAGGCAAGAACTAGAGAGCCCAGGCCTGGATGTAACTTGAAAACCACGTTGCCTGAGCTGAAGAGCAAAGTGCTTGTTAGCTCCTAATATACAGACATAAAAGCATTACGTCGCCCCTGAAACTTTTGCCTCCCACGAAGGCGTGATGACCTGCGGATCTGGTTATCTGCCCAAATTTGCAAGTGAGCTTCCTGGCTTAGGTCACCAGGTGCATTCCCATAAGAATTTCTCATCAATTCATCTTCGCTAGACTCCTTATCTCGAGAGGGTGATTCCACCTCCCATGTCTGGCCTTGAAGGCCTTGAGGTTCAATTACATTATCAGGCCCAGCTGTGCCAATCTCCTTCTAAAGCAGTTTTGCTTTCTGGCTAGGCACCAGAATGAATCCCAGGAAAGCCCACAATCCCATCTGACTCAAAATCATCAGTGAACCCATCAGCCTGCTGTGACTGCAGCTGGGCTACAGCACCATGATCCCTGTTACAATCCAGGCAGCGAGAGCACCGAAAACCAACACTGAGACCAATAATCTTTTATTAAAGCAAATAATAGTCCAAAAATGAATTGGTGGAAAAGTTGAGCAAGCAATAGCCCTTTAAGAAAAGGTATAAGATAGTCCAGAAATGTCAAGGAATATGTCCAGTATTAGAGTCCAAAGTCCAGCTACCGAAACACACTCAAACCGAAATAGGGTTTGAGTGGGGAGTCAATCCGGCAGGCAAGAAACACAAACAGGGTTCAAACGTTCATAAATAGTTCTTAGGAGCAAGGCAGGAACTTGAGAGCGTAGAAACAAAACTTGGCACATGAAACAAGAGAGAAGTAGACTCAATCCCTGTCTACTCGCGAGTAACGACAACTGCTGACCGCTCGAGCCAAGAGGCTGGGAACTGGAGGAGATGAAGCTTCTTAACGCTGGGTAACGTTGACAACACGGGGAAACTACTGTGAGCAAGGCTTTTATTGAGGTGCAGAGTCTTCCCCACAAGGGGCCTTCCTGTCCAAAGTTCCCAAGGGAAAGGCTTCTAGCAAGAGTCTCCATGCTCAGCCAAGTGGGCGCTTCTCCTCAGTGATTGTTTCTGAGATCTTTGCTCATTTAGATATCGTCTTGTGATGCCTCTAGGTTGCGTGAGCACTGGAAACCCAACACGGAGGCCAATAAACAATCTAATATCTTTATTAAAGCAATAAAAGAATCAAACAAAAATAAGCAGAGTATATAGTCCAGCAATAGTCCTTTTAGGAAAGGTCAAATATAGTCCAGTAATATAAAGTTTAAGGTTCAGTATTAGAGTTCAAAGTTTTAAATCCAATAACTGAAAGAAACTCAAACTTCCAAGCAGTTTGAGTGGGGAATAAAGCAAGGTCTTTCACAAGTGTTCCAGGTTCAATGTCCAAGGCAGGGATAACAAGGCAAGGCAAGGAAGCAAGGCAAGGCAAAGTTGGTCATGGTGGAACTGAATTGCAGTCCAGACTTGGCAGGGAGATGAGAAGCAACGCCCGGTCTACTCAAGAGTAGCACGCCGCAGGAAACTAGAGTCGATGTTAATCTTCCAACTGACACGTTGACACCGCGATGGCTAGCCTGTGCCCAGAACTTTTATGGGACTTCAAATCTTTCCGAAACCAGGTGCCTGATCACATTTTCCCAAGGGAAACAGACTGAAGACAACAACTTTGTCAGATGCAACCCTCCCTGAAAACTCACAAGGGAATCAGTTTAATTAGTGTCTTCTCTCTCCGCTAATCTTGTGCTTCGTCTCCAAGTCTCCTTCTCAGAGCGGAATGTTTTGAGAAATGATTTCCTATCAAAAGGAACACTTTCCGGGATCCAGGCTCTGTTTCAAGGGCTTTTGTAATTAGCTTTGGACCCAAACTGTCAACAGGGAAAATCTGGAAGGGAGCAGAATCTTGCTGAGTTGGAACAAACCCCATATCCTCTTCAGTCTGATCTATAATGGCTGTGGGGTCATGACTCGAGGGTCTCTGAGACATGACACGTCTTCTGTTGAAGTATGCGGATTCTGGAGAGCTTAGAACATCTGGCAAGGGAGTAGAGTTATCCTCCACATTTTCCCTTTCAATTACAGCTGGCTGTGAACAGTCAACAACCGGCAGCTGCAGATTCGTGGGGTCAGGATGACTCGGAGAAATATCCACATATTCTTCCTCCTGGTCAGAGGCGAACCCGGGGTCAGGTACCAGGGCCAAAGGTGACTGGGATCTAATAATCCCACATCCTTGAGGCATGGCAATTGAAGTGGTGTCAAGATACATTAATTCTGCCAAGTAGGCACATCCCTAATTTGTATTTCAGCCTTTGGTTTTGCTTGAGATTCCAATAAGCCAAACCAACGCATGTGTCTTTTTTTTCCCCAGCCGCCGCAAAAGGCCCTGATGCAAAGGGCCCTGATGCAAAGGGCCCTGATGCAAAGGGCCCTGATGCAAAGTCCCCTGCCGCTGGTGCTGCTGCTGGCGCTGCGGCTGGCGCTGCTGCTGGCGCTGCTGCTGGTGCTGGCGCTGCCGCTGCCGCTAAGAAAGGTAGGTCTCCCGGACTCCAGGAGGAGGGGTCCCTTTGCCCAGAGCAGGAATGGAAAGGAAGGAAGGAAAGAAGGAAGGAAGGAAAGGGGCGAGCGGAGGAGGAGGAGGAGGAGGAGGAGGAGGAGGAGGAGGAGGAGGAGGAGGAGGAGGGCTTCGGAAGGGCTGTGCTGGTGGCAGTGGGTGGGGTGGGGAAAACATCCAGGAAAAAAGCCCAAGAGGCCTAAGAGCACAAGTATGGCATCGCACAGACCGTCGTGCTATTGCACTTTGGATGTGACCCTTGTTTATTTATTTAGTTACAGTATCAAGTTGCCTCAAACACACAAAAAACCCTAAGTGGGGAGTACTGATTGACTGACTGATTTAGCAGTATTTCTGTTCCTCCCTTCTCATCCCGAAGGGGATTCAGGGCGGATCACAGACACTCATATGGCAAACATTCAATGCCAATTAGAACAATGACGAGACAGACAACAGATAGAGGTATATATAGGCTTTTCCCATCCTCCGGCATCTTTGGAGGCTGTCCTCGGTTCCGGCCACTGGGGGTGCTGTTGCTCCATCTCCCTGCCGAAGAGCTTTCCTTGTCCGTCAACTTCCTCCTTTTTCTGATTGAAACACCGAGCCTCAATACCGCCCTGCTTTAATGCAATTCCTATTTATCTACTCAAATTGGTTATCGAACTGCCAGGTAGGCAGAAGCTGGGCTAAAGGTCAGGAACTCACCCTGACCCGTGCTTTGAACTCTCAACCTTCCGGTTCACAAGATTTCTTGCAGCTTAGGGATTAACGTGGTGATTAACCTGGTGATTGCTAAAGCCCAGCCCGATTGTTTATGAGGCGACCAATTGATGTCTGCTCCTGTCACTGACACACAATTTCCTGTCCCCTTCTCCCGCACAAAGACAAGAAACAAAGGTAATAATAATAATAATAATAATAATAATAATAATAATACTTTACATATAACCCAGGCTGTGTTGCAAGGAATTTCCATAAGCTCGATCAGTACTTGGATACCCCAAAGGGTAGACGCAACATCAAGATCGCGGCAATTGTCAACTTCCTGCTTGTATGCTTGGTGCTCCTTCTGTGTAAGTTAATTTCTTAATTGCTCTTTTGGGTGAGATGTGTGTGTATGTGTATGTGTGTGTGTGGGGGGGGGGTGGAGTGGATGGCGGGAGGTGGGAAGAGCGTCTTTCCTTTAGAATTCATTTCAGGTTTGCCTTAATGGAAATAACTGGTCCTTCCAAAAAGCTGTGAGTAATGGAGGGCACCACTGAACCTCCACTGAGTCCATTTAGATCCTGCTGGTTTTAGTGACTGGGACACTGGCACGGTGCGGACTCTCCCACAGAAAGCAAAGGCACGTTCATGCACCCTTGGATATCTGCTCAGCTGACCGTAACCAAAACAACTTTCAGATTGTGCTCAAAATGTCGTTGCTGATTTGCAATAATTTCAATATATAGTATGTTCTGCGTCCAACTACAAACATAAAGATAACATCCGGCTGATAGTAGGAAAGAAGATCCCAAGTTCAAGGGCTTGAGCAACGTTCCCAGAATACCATTCAGAAGCCCAGGCAAAGCAAGGTCCGTCACTCAAAGGTTCAGACCAGTCTTTCCGTTCCGGGAGTCGCGCCAAGAAGTCAGTCCAAAATCGTACACCAAGCCCCACAAAGCTGGGTTTCAGGATTCCTCGGGATACTCGCAGGAGGCTCTCGGGATCAGGGCTGGGCATGGGTTCCAGCCCAGGGGACCAGCAGCCAGGAGACTCATCCCAGGACAAAAGAGGCTCTTCTCCCCAAAGCAGCCTCATACAGTTTCCTTTTACGCTGCTCCTTACAGCTGCATCCCACTCCAGAAGGCTTCCCAAACGACAGCTGCAGCCTGTGAACCATGACCTGGGAGGGGAAGTCCACCCGACCCCTTACAAGCACCGGGGAGCTTGACCCTTACACGCATTCCCCAGCAGCTCTCCTGCCACCATGTTGAGACATTGAGATAGAGCGTCCACCCGCCCGTCCGTCCGTCCGTCTCTCAGCTCTTTCCGACCTTCTCAAGTCACTCGTCATAGAATCATAGAATCATAGAATAGTAGAGTTGGAAGAGACCTCATGGGCCATCCAGTCCAACTCCATTCTGCCAAGAAGCAGGAAATCGCATTCAAAGCACCCCCGACAGATGGCCATCCAGCCTCTGCTTAAAAGCCTCCAAAGAAGGAGCCTCCACCACAGTCCGGGGCAGAGAGTTCCACTGGTGAACAGCCCTTCTCACAGTGAGGAAGTTCTTCCTGATGTTCAGGTGGAATCTCCTTCCTTTCCTGTAGTTTGAAGCCATTGTTCCCTTGCGTCCTAGTCTGCAGGGCAGCAGAAAACAAGCTTGCTCCTTCCTCCCAATGACTTCCCTTCACGTATTTGTACATGGCTATCATGTCTCCTCTCAGCCTTCTCTTCTGCAGGCTAAACATGCCCAGCTCTTTAAGCCTCTCCTCATAGGGCTTGTTCTCCAGACCCTTAATCATTTTAGTTGCCCTCCTCTGGACGCTTTCCAGCTTGTCAACATCTCCCTTCATCTGTGGTGCCCAGAATTGGACTCAGTGTGATTCCAGGTGTGGTCTGACCAAGGCAGAATAGAATAGGGGGGAGCATGACTTCCCTGGATCTAGACGCTATTCCCCTATTGATGCAGGACAGAATCCCGTTGGCTTTTTTAGCAGCCGCATCACATTGCTGGCTCATGTTTAACTTGTTCCCCACGAGGACTCCAAGGTCTTTTTCGCACACACTGCTGTCAAGCCAGGCATCGTCCCCCATTCTGTATCTTTGATTTCCATTTTTTCTGCCGAAATGAAGTATCTTGCATTTGTCCCTGTTGAACTTCATTTTGTTAGTTTCGGCCAATCATCTCTCTAGTCTGTCAAGATCGTTTTGAATTCTGCTCCTGTCTTCTGGAGTGTTAGCTATCCCTCCCAGTTTTGTGTCGTCTGCAAACTTGATGATCGTGCCTTCTAACCCTTCGTCTAAGTCGTTAATAAAGATGTTGAACAGAACCGGGCCCAGGACGGAGCCCTGCGGCACTCCACTTGTCACTTCTTTCCATGATGAAGACGACGCATTGGTGAGAATCACCCTTTGGGTTCGTTCGTTCGTCTTGAGATAGAGTCCACACAGACGTCCTCAATTCCGCTTTCAAGGAGAGCGGTCTTGCAATTTATGAACAGGACCATTTACATGGCAGCCTTTCATCTTAATCCAGTCTTGGCCAGAAATCCAGAGAGGGCACTCCATCTATTCTCCACACTTCCATTGTTGAAACCCGTGCACTACTGAGACATCCAGTTCAAACCAATGCCATTTTCATCCAAACAGCTGGTCATGACAGGTGGAGACAATATTCATTTCCCAACACTTTCAAAATGTCCTTACATTTGCAAGACTGTGTTTGAATCGCAGAGTGGGAAGAGACCCCAAGAGGGGCATCCAGGCCAGCCCCATCTTTCTGTCAGGCAGGAAGACCCCACCCAAGCCCTCCTAACAGATGGCCATCCAGCCTCTGCTTCAAAACCTCCAGAGAAGGAAAGAGGCTCCACCGGACTCCGGACTTTTAAAAGTGATTTTATGTGTTGAAAATTACCCCAGAAGACACCGTGTGCAGTTTTTGCCTGGTGTTTGCAAACAAGCCAGAAAAAAAATTTGGGCGGGGGGGGGGATGTGGAACCCCTCCCTCCCCCCCCCCCCCCCCCCGGCTATAGGCCTGAGTGTGAATAAATTGTCAATGTTTTCCTGAGATAGTGCTTGCAGTTCTGGATGGACTCTTAATTTTTTGCATCTCATAGACTTAGCATGGGAATTTGGTTAACCAGTTAAAGTTCACAAGCAAACCAGGTTTTTTTTAACCTGTAAAATTTCGGGGGGGGGGGGGTTGAAACCCTCCCCCGGCTACAGGCCTGTTTGCAAACAGCAAAGATTTCACCGTGTGTGTGTTTGTGTGTTTGTGTGTGTGTGTGTATTACAGAAAGCACATGTTTTTCTGAAAACCTTGGTTGGAACTCCCCTTGGGGTGGACCTCTTTCTAAGGGACTGCGGACGGGGCTGCCCTTTGCAACCAGAGAGGGGAGGGGGGGGGGAGGGAGGGAGGGAGGGAGGGGGCGGCCAGGGGGGCAGCGGGCAGTGGGGCTGATGGGCCACGATCCCCACTGGGGGGCATTGGGGCTTTGGCTGGCTCTTGCTGGAGAACAGGAGGGGCCTGGGTGGCCAAGCCCCGCCCCACAGCGGCTCTCCTCTTCCTCTGTTTCAGATCTGTTACTTCTACGGAGAAATGCAATCCTGAAGCAGGCACTTTATATGATACGGGATTTCGTTGCTGAATTTGATCCAGAAGCTGCAGAAAAGTCTGGTAAGCAATCCGTTTGCTTTTCCTTTCTTTCCCTCCTTGTGCACCAATCATTCCCTTCCGGCCAAGTGTTGCAGTTCCGCCTTCGATTGTGCCTGCTCCTGAGCTGGGTGGGGATTCTGGGCCTGCAGACCAGCAGGAGAGTCAGCAAGAGAGCTCAAGCCCTGGAATTGAGCAGTCTCTCTCTGAAAGCCAATTTCCAGAGAGGCAGTTGGCTAGGGAAGCAAGGTCAGAAGCAGAGATGAGCTCAGAGGAGGAGATTCCAGGTGCACAGTCTAATGAGCAGTTAGATAGGAGATTTATGTTTTGCCAACACAGGACAGCTCAGCAGAGTTTGCGAAGGTCAAGACGCTTGTTAGCCAAAAAGTCCTCGTCGGTTTCTCTGGGGAGAAGGCATGATTTTCTGTCTATATTAGCAAGATCAGAAGGCTTTCTGAAGGGGTCCATCGTATTGTATCTAGTACAAAGTTGTGAATATTTCGATAGTTTTTTGTTTCAATGTGTTGTCGAAGGCTTTCATGGCCAAAATCACTAGGTTGCTATGAGTTTTCCAGGCTGTAGGACCATGTTCCAGATGCATTCTCTGCTGACATTTGGCCCACATCTATGGCAGCCATCCTCCAAGGTTGTGAGGCCTGTTGGAAACCAGGCAAGTGGGGATTATAACCCTGTGGAATGATGTCCAGGATGGAAGAAAGAACTCTTGTCTGTTGGAGGCAAGGGGGAATGTTGCCATTGGCCACCTTGATTAGCATGGAATGGCCTTGTAGCTGCAAAGCGTGGCTGCTTCCTGCCTGGGGGAATCCTTTGTTGGGAGGTGATCGCTGACCCTGATAGTCTGGAATTCCCCTGTTTTCTGAGTGTTGTTCATTATTTACTGTCCTGATTTTAGTTCTTTAATACTGGGAGCCAGATTGTGTTCATTTTCATGGTTTCCTCCTTTCTGTTGAACTTGCCCACATGCTTCTTGTGGATTTCAGTGACTTCTCTGTGTAATCTGACATGGTGGTTGTGAGAGTGGTCCAGCACTTCTGTGTTTTCAAATAATCTGCTCTGTCCAGGTTGGTTCATCAGGTGCTCTGCTCTGGCTGACTTCTCTGGTTGAATCAGTCTGCAGGGCCTTTCGTGTTCTTTGATTCGTGTTTGGGCAATGCTGCTGCGTTGGGTGGTCCTTATGCAGACTTGTCCACAACTGCACAGCATATGGTAGACTCCTGCTAGATGTGGGCGAAACGTCAGGAGAGAATGTTTCTGGAACATGGCCATATGGCCCGGAAAACTCACAGAAACCCCGTGTTTTTGCTTTGCTATTCCACCCATTCATGCCAATGGGGACACTTTTGGGGCTCTTTACTCCCTTATTTTTAGGGCTATTAGGATGAAACGTCTGACCATTACAGCACACCTGTAGCACTTTAATCTCCCCAAGTTTCAGAAGGTTTTGCTCATCCACTGTTTTTAAGGAAACTTTTGAAGTTTTTATGAACGTCAAAAATAAAACTACAAGAGTCCTCCCACTGGATCTCTCTACAACGACGCAACATAGCCAGGGCATCACTCCCATGGAGGATCTTCAGAGGATGCCAGCCACAGGTGCAGGCGAAACCTCAGGGGATAACGCTGCTAGAACACATTGGCCACACAGCCCAGAAACCACACAACACTGCAGTGATTCCAGCAATGAAAGCCTTCGGCAATGCAGTTTCCCAACACATTACATATGGTCCAAGTTTCTTTGGCTGCCCAATTCTTGTGCCTATATATGTGGGTCTTTGCCCCTGATTGTTCATTAATCAAGGAAAGAGATGTGCAAGGGTTCCCCTCCAGTGGCAGATTGGAAGAAATAGGTATTTCAATACAGCTGTGCCTAGTTTTCGTAACAGGGAGGAGGGGGAAAGAGGGAAATTAGTCTGAGAAAGCAGATAATGGGGCCCTTGGGGTCTAGGACTTAATTGACATGACATCAGGTGAGATTTGCCACTCCAAATATTTTAGGAAGGAAAAGCGAAAAGAGGGAAAGAAGAAACTTCTCTCAGCTTGAAAACAGTTTCACCAGAATTAGGCTTTTTTGCAGGTTGGTTTCTATGGTTTCTCAACAGCCTATTAATCACCATTTCTTGCTTTGGGGAGATAGGGAGGAATATAAATAAAAGTAGTAGTAGTAGTAGTAGTAGTAATTATTATTATTATTATTATTATTATTATTATTATAACCTATGTTATTACAAAACTTGGCCTAACTATATGATAGGGCATGACCAAGGCTCTTCGGTGAAAGGAGACACCTGCAGTGAAACAACTGCTTTTTGCATGCTAGAAAAACAGGATTTAAGAAGCAATGAGCCACAGTAATTCTTACAATGATGCAGTTTTGCATTTGTTTCCTAGGCAAATTAACCGTTTATATAGAATATGGTCCTGAGTCTGAACATGCCCAGTACAATCACATGGGCACCGCAGATGAAGGGAGATGTTGACAAGCTGGAAAGCGTCCAGAGGAGGGCGACTAAAATGATTAAGGGTCTGGAGAACAAGCCCTATGAGGAGCGGCTTAAAGAGCTGGGCATGTTTAGCCTGCAGAAGAGAAGGCTGAGAGGAGACATGATGAGGGCCATGTACAAATACATGAAGGGAAGTCATAGGGAGGAGGGAGCAAGCTTATTTTCTGCTGCCCTGCAGACTAGGATACGGAACAATGGCTTCAAACTACAGGAAAGGAGATTCCACCTGAACATCAGGAAGAACTTCCTCACTGTGAGAAGGGCTGTTCGGCAGTGGAACTCTCTCCCCTGGACTGTGGTGGATGCTCCTTCTTTGGAAGCTTTTAAGCAGAGGCTGGATGGCCATCTGTCGGAGGTGCTTTGAATGCGATTTCCTGCTTCTTAGCGGGGGGTTGGACTAGATGGCCCATGAGGTCTCTTCCAACTCTACTATTCTATGATTCTATGATTCTATGTCTAACCCCTCCCACACCAAAGAGGTCAGTCAAACTGGCAAATCAACATGCATATAGAATACAGGGTTTTTTTTGTCAGGAGCAGCTTGAGAAACTGCAAGTCGCTTAATCATAGAATCATAGAATCATAGAATAGTAGAGTTGGTGTGAGAGAATTGGCCATCTGCAAAGACGTTACCCAGGTGACGCCCGGATGTTTTGATGTTTTTACCATCCTTGTGGGAGGCTTCTCTCATGTCCCCACATGGAGCTGGAGCTGACAGAGGGAGCTCATCCACGCTCTCCCCGGGTTGGATTTGAACCTGGCAGCCTTCAGGTCAGCAGCCCAACCTTCAAGTCACAATGCTTTAACCCACTACGCAGGTGGGGTCTCCAGGTTAGCAAATATATACAATAACAAACAGTGAAAGGCTTGTGAGGTTGCTATTTCCAACAATGAGGGATTGTGGGAGTTGAAGTCCAAAACACCTGGAGCAAGGCAGAGCCCAAGTTGGCCCATGGCTGGTCTAGGCTGTGCTGCCTAAATGGTTCATTTGTTTATTTAATTCGCTTTTATCTCATCATGTGGCAGGAAATCCCTGAAACCTGTTTATTATTTACTAAAACAGTCTTAAAACATAATTTTCAGCAAAACAATGTTTTGTTTTGCTTGAAAAAAAACATTGCTTGATGGAAATGCCACCCTGAGATCTTACAACAGAAAGTGAAATATACCAGTGAACCTTCAAATCCATACATAGATTGACAGTTGAAATTGAGATAAATTAGCTCTCTTGTCTCAATTCTCCTTTGACCTGAAAAGCACGAATACACTGGACTCCTTGGTTCAGCTATCACAGCGGCTCTTATCTTTATTGCAAAATATGCAATATATACAAAGAACATAGGAGAATCATCAATCACATCCCATTGACATCAAAGCACGCCCGCAAGGAGCACATTCCCGTCTTCATAGAACATGAAAGGCACTGCAGACTAATTCAACCAGAGAAATCAGCCATAGCAGAGCATTTGATGAACCAGCCTGGACACAGGATTTTATTTGAGAACACAAAAATGCTGGACCATTCCAACAACTATCATGTCAGACTACACAGAGAAGCCATTGAAATCCACAAGCATGTGGACAACTTCAACAGAAAGGAAGAAACCATGAAAATGAACAAAATCTGGCTACCAGTATTAAAAAACTCCAAAATCAAAACAGTGGATGGGAACCAACACTCTGAGCACAGCTAATGACTAACAAAGGATGCCCCCAGGCAAGAGACAAAAACATCTCCAATGCTGATTAGGATGATTAACTGAAACATTAATGCTGGCTCCCAGTGACAAAGGACTCTTGCCACACCCCAGACTCTACACAGATATATATATTCTTTCCTTTCCTTACTTAATTTATCCATACCTCACAACCTCTGAGGATGCCTGCCATAGATGTGGGCGAAACGTCAGGAGAGAATGCTTCTGGAACATGGCCACACAGCCCGAAAGACATACAACAACCCTGTGATCCCGGCCATGAAAGCCTTCGACAACACATTTTCTCCCTCTATTTGCCAGTCATCAATAGGAGTAGTTGCCATGATCTTGGTTTTCTTGATGTTTAACTGCAGCCCGGCTTTTGCACTTTCTTCTTTCACTTTGGTGATAAGGCTCCTCAGCTCCCACTCGCTTTCGGCCATCAGAGTGGTCTCATCTGCATACCTAAGGTTGTGAATGTTTCTTCCTGCAATTTTAACTCTGGCCTTGGATTCCTCAAGCCCCGCATGTCGCATGATGTGTTCTGCGTACAAGTTGAATAGGGAGGGTGAGAGGATGCAGCCCTGGTGTCCGCATCCCTTTCCCAATCTTGAACCCGTCTCCTGTTCCGTGATCTGTTCTTACTGTGGCGACTTGGTCTTTATACAGATTTCTCAGGAGACAGACAAGGTGTGTCGTGATACAGCCGCCTCTTAAAGAGCCACACACACAATAAAAGTTCTTAAATGTTTATTAGATGATGTTTTAAACTCAAAAACACTTAACTGCAGTGTTTCTTTTAAAAGGTAAAAGTCTTAGTTTAAAAGAAGTCAAAAAGCAAGAACAAAAGGATAATCCAGATTATCTGGCTTGATAATCCGCAACAAACATAACACAAATGCCACCAAAGCTGACGCCACGTAATGCTGTGGCTCAAAGAGCTAAAGAGGAGCTAAACGCTCCCAAAAGGCAGCAAACAGAAGTGTAGTCGAAAGCCAGGCCAAGTTTCAAAGACCAAAGAAGGAAACTAAAGACGCCAAGCCAGGAGCAACCACAGACGTAGTCAGGAGTCGAACCGGGTTCAGTAGCCAGAAACGCCAAGGTAGAAACACCGAAGCAAGAGCGCCAAAGCAGGGACACCGAGGCAAGCACCAAGCTGGAAACGCTGAAGCAGGCTCGCCAAAGCGAACGCCAAACTGGAAACGCTGGAGCAGGAACGTCAAAGCAAATGCCAAACTGGAAACGCTGGAGCAAGGATGCCAAAGCAAACGGCAAACTGGAAACACTGGAGCAGGGATGCCAAAGCAAACGCCAAACTGGAAACGCTGGAGCAGGAACGTCAAAGCAAATGCCAAACTGGAAACGCTGGAGCAGGGATGCCAAAGCAAACGCCAAACTGGAAACACTGGAGCAGGAATGCCAAAGCAAACGCCAAACTGGAAACGCCAGAGCAAGAATGCCAATGCAAACGCCAAACTAGAAACGCTGGAGCAGGGATGCTAAAGCAAACGCCAAACTGGAAACGCCAGAGCAAGAATGCCAATGCAAACGCCAAACTGGAAACGCTGGAGCAGGGATGCCAAAGCAAACGCCAAACTGGAAACGCTGGAGCAGGGATGCCAAAGCAAACGCCAAACTGGAAACGCCAGAGCAAGAATGCCAATGCAAACACCAAACTGGAAACGCCGGAGCAGGAATGCCAAAGCAAACGCCAAACTGGAAACGCTGGAGCAGGAATGCCAAAGCAAACGCCAAACTGGAAACGCCAGAGCAAGAATGCCAATGCAAACGCCAAACTGGAAACGCTGGAGCAGGGATGCCAAAGCAAACGCCAAACTGGAAACGCCGGAGCAGGAATGCCAAAGCAAATGCCAAACTGGAAACGCCAGAGCAGGAATGCCAATGCAAACGCCAAACTGGAAACACTGGAGCAGGAATGCCAAAGCAAACGCCAAACCGGAAACGCTGGAGCAAGAATGCCAAAGCAAACACCAAACTGGAAACGCTGCAGCAGGAATGCCAAAGCAAACGCCAAACTGGAAACGCTGGAGCAGGGATGCCAAAGCAAACGCCAAACTGGAAACGCCAGAGCAAGAATGCCAATGCAAACGCCAAACTGGAAACGCTGGAGCAGGGATGCCAAAGCAAACGCCAAACTGGAAACGCCGGAGCAGGGATGCCAAAGCAAACGCCAAACTGGAAATGCCAGAGCAAGAATGCCAATGCAAACGTCAAACTGGAAACGCTGGAGCAGGAATGCCAAAGCAAACGCCAAACTGGAAACGCTGGAGCAGGGATGCCAAAGCAAACGCCAAACTGGAAACGCCAAAGCAAACGCCAAACTGGAAACGCCGGAGCAGGAACGCCAAAGCAAACGCCAAACTGGAAACGCTGGAGCAGGAACGCCAAAGCAAACACCAAACTGGAAACGTTGTTGTCAGGAGCCGAACAGGAGTCAGAAGCCAGGAACACCGAAGCAGGATTCAATCTGGATTAACAGGAAACTCTACAGCCAGGACCCAAGGAGAACAGGCAGCGACATAGCAATGTCCCCAATATGACACCTTGTCTTCTGCAAGGCAATACCTCTTGAAACTCCACTTTTAACTTACTCATCAGGGTCCAATGCTGATGAGGCCTCCGCCCTGTCCTCATCATCCCCAGCTGATCTTGACCTCGTTAGTGGACCTCGCCTCTCATCCCTCCAGTCCCTCCATCTTCGTTCAAGACTTAGATCTCCCCATGTCCCAGGAGTATGAGAGGCTTGCCAATCCCCTGATGCAGCCCCATGAGCTGGCTCATCATCCACATTTACTTGAGTCCAATCAACATTCTCCATCTCACTCCCAGACCCATCATTCCCAGAGAACCCCTCAAATGTCTCCTCATCCGTGGGAGCAATGAGATCTTTTTCCTTTCTCTTTCCTCATCCGATTCCTGCTCTCGAGTAGACCTTTTAGTTCCTCTACTCTCTGTGAAACCATCATCCTCCAGCATGGACTCCTCATCACTAGAAAACCCATAAAACGTCTCCTCCTCTGAAGGAGCCATAAGTTTTTCCCGGACCCGCTTTACTTGTTGTTCTTCATCAAGCACCTGCTCTCTATTAGCCCTTTTCCTCCTTCCAGCTGTTTCACCCATAGAATCATTACTGCGCCTTGGCCCAACTACAACAAGGTGACTTGGTCTCCCCATACCACCAAGAACATGGCATAGTTTATTATGATCCACACAGTCAAAGGCTTTAGAATAGTCAATAAAGCAGAAGTAACTCTGAAACTCCCTGGCTTCCTCCATTACCCAGCGGATATTGGCAATTTGGTCTCTCGTTCCTCTGCCTTTTCTGAACCCAGCTTGGACATCTGGCAACTCTCTCTCCATGTCTTGCTGGAGTCTGCCTTGCAGGATCTTGAGCATTTCCTTACTGGCATGAGAGATAAGGGCCATTCCTTAGCGTTTCCCTTTTTTGGTATGAGGATATAAATTGATTTTTCCCAATCTGATGGCCAATCGTGTGTTCTCCATATTTGCTGGCATGTGGCATGCATCACCTTGACAGCATCACCCTCCAAGATTTTAAACAACTCAACTGGGATCCTGTCGTCTCCTGCTGCCTTGTTGTTAGCAATGCTTCTTAAAGCCCATTCAACCTCATTCCTCAGGGTGTCTGGTTCTAATTCACTCACCACACCGTCAAAGCTATCCTCTATATTATTATCCTTCCGATACAGATCTTCTGTATATTCTTGCCACCTTTTCTTGATCTCTTCAGCTTCTGTTAGGTCCCTGACATCTTGTTTTTGATCATGCCCATTTTGTTGAACAGAACCGGGCCCAGGACGGAGCCCTGCAGCACTCCACTTGTCACTTCTTTCCATGATGAAGACGATGCATTGGTGAGCACCCTTTGGGTTCGTATGCTTAGCCAATTACAGATCCACCTAACCGTAGTTTTGTCTAGCCCACATTTTACTAGTTTGTTTGCCAGAAGGTCGTGGGGGACTTTGTCGAAGGCCTTACTGAAATCCAGGTACGCTACATCCACAGCATTCCCCGTATCGACCCAACTCGTAACTCTATCGAAAAAAGAGATCAGATTAGTCTGGCATGACTTGTTTTTGGTAAATCCGTGTTGACTATTAGCAATGACTGCATTTGTTTCTAAGTGTTCGCAGACCACTTCCTTAATTATCTTTTCCAGAATCTTGCCTGGTATCGTTGTGAGGCTGACCGGACAGTAATTGTTTGGGTCGTTCTTTTTTCCCTTCTTGAAGATAGGGACCACATTCGCCCTCCTCCAATCTGCTGGGACTTCTCCCGTTCTCCAAGAACTCTCGAAGATAATTGCCAGTGGTTCTGAAATAACTTCCGCTAGTTCCTTCAGTACTCTTGGATGTAGCTGATCTGGCCCTGGGGACTTGAATTCGTTTAGAGTGGCCAGGTGTTCCTGGACAACTTGTTTCCCTATTTGGGGTTGGATTTCCCCCAATCCTTCGTCCATTCCATGTTGCTGAGGTTGAAGATGGCTTTCCTTTTGTGAGAAGACCGAGGCAAAGAAGGCATTGAACAGTTCTGCCTTTTCCCTGTCCCCTGTCGCCATCACCCCATCTTCTCCTTGCAATGGCCCTATCGCCTCCTTGTTCTTCCTTTTTCTACCAACGTAAGCAAAAAAGCCTTTTTTGTTGTTTTTTATGTCCCTGGCAAGCCTGAGCTCATTTTGCGCTTTAGCCTTGCGAACCTTTTCCCTACAGGAGTTGGCTATACGTTTGAATTCTTCTTTGGTGATTTCTCCCCGTTTCCACTTCTTGTGCATGTCACTTTTGAGCTTTAGCTCAGTTAGAAGTTCTTTGGACATCCATTCTGGCTTCTTTGCACTTGTCTTATTTTTTTTTCTTTGTTGGCACTGTTTGCATTTGCGCCTTGAGTATTTCACTTTTGAAAAACTCCCATCCATCCTTAACTCCCTTGTTTTTTAATGTTGGCGTCCATGGAATGCTGCTCAGTAATTCCTTCATTTTTTGGAAGTCAGCTCTCTTAAAGTCCAGAATGCGTGTTTGACTTGTCTTAGTTTCAGCATTCCTTTGTATTGCAAACTGCAGGAGCACATGGTCACTTGCCCCTAAGGATCCGACGACTTCTACTGTATTGATCAGGTCTTCCACATTTGTTAAGATTAGATCAAGAGTTGCTGATCCCCTTGTTGCCTCTTCTACCTTCTGGACCATAAAATTTTCTGCAAGGCAAGTGAGGAATTTGTTGGACTTTGTGCTCTTGGCCGAGTTTGTTTTCCAGGAGATATCAGGATAGTTGAAGTCACCCATGACTACTACATCTCTTCTTTGTGCCTGTTTGGTCAGCTGTTGACAGAAGGCTTCATCAAGTCCTTCATCCTGGCTCAGAGGTCTGTAGTAGACACCCATGACGAGATCTTTTTGAGTCCCGGTTCCCTTGATTCTTATCCAGATGTTTTCAAGCTGGTTTCCCCGATCGCAGTCTTGCCTTTCTTCTGCAATGTAACTGTTTTTGACCTATAAAGCTACTCTCCCTCCTCTCTCCTTTGTTCTATTTCTGTGAAAGAGTTTATAGCCCTCAATGGTTAAATTCCAGTGATGGGAGTCATCCCACCAGGTTTCAGTGATGCCTATGACATCGTATGTGTGGTGCTGTTCTAAAAGTTGGAGTTCGTCTTGCTTATTTCCCATGCTCTGTGCATTAGTGTAAAATCATGTAAGCCCCTGTGACCTTCCCCCGGGCTGTTTATTTGGGATTATTGTGCTCTCGGTACTTGGCCTTGCTGTGTTTGTGCAGCCCTCCGTTTAGCCTTTTGGCAGTTCCCTGTGGTCGTGGGTAATATAGTGTTTGCCAGGCTGTTGTTCCCCTCCCCCAGTGGATCTAGTTTAAAGTGCGCCTGATGAGGTTTGTGAGTCTGTGTGTAAAAAGATGTTTTCCTACTTGTGTGAGATGCACCCCATCACTTGCCAGTAGTCCATCCTCTTGGAAGAGTAGACCATGGTCAAGGAAGCCAAAATGCTCCTCTTGACACCATTTTCTGAGCCAGTTATTGACCTGTACTATTTTTCCGGCCCTTGTAGAGCCGTGTCCTACAAGTGTGTGTGTGTGTACATACATGTGTGTTTGCATGCACACAAGTAGTTTGAACAATTTTTGATGGGTAAAAGAAATCCACATGGGTGAGCATAATCTGATGAATTCAGAGTCAGTGTGTGTATATTGTAAAGAAACGGCAAGCATGGAAGGAGACTGAGCAGTGAAGGATATCTGTTCTAAGTAACAGAAGAATGTGGACATCCAATAGACTGAATTACTGCTGATGAGAGAAGGCAAAAAGAGAGATAAAATATTAAGATGCCCAAGTCTGTGGAACTCCCTCCCCAGTGACATTCGGCAGGCCCCATCCCTTTTGGGGTTCAGAAAAAAAACTGAAGACCTGGCTATGTACGCAGGCATTTAAAGAATAAGCATGTGTTGGCTTCGACGCGATCTGAATTACGGCTCTTGTATAAGGTCTGGTGGATGAATGGCATAAGCACTTTGCATTGTTTTAAACTTTGTATATTGTATTTTATGACTGTTCTAACTGTTTTAACATTTTAGTTCATTGTATATCAGTGTAACGGCATCAGTTGCTGCTTGTAAGCCGCCCTGAGTCCCCTCGGGTGAGAAGGGCGAGGTATAAATAATTGAAATAAATAAATATAAATAATAAACGAGGAGGAGGGATGAAAAGATCACATGTACATTATACAGTTTTAGCTTTGTTCCCAGAGCTCAAAAATCATTTTTGATCTTTTGAAAAGTATGCCTCGCGGTGTCATTGGTACCTACATGAATCAACATAAGGTGGGGAGGGTGATGGGGCTTTAGGAGCCTGCTGAGCCTCTGAGTGATATGGTGTATTTTTGCCCCCAGGAGGCAGCATGTTTCTCGAGCCATCCCATCCGGTCTGGAAATGATGGCTTCCGTTCCTCTAAGGAGGGAGTCACCTACTACCAAGACCTGTTTCCTTTGAGGATTGACAGGGTCCCTTTTGTGCAAGACAGTGTGTCTGTCCCCTGAAGAGTGTTCCTGTTGAAGTGAATTGTGTAGGTGTAAAGTGTTGCCCTCCTCCTCGACATCCCCAGTGCATTCATCAATGACAATCCATTGAGATGCGTCCAAGAGCCCATCACTCTCCCAAGGGTGTTCCTGCTGTGCCTGGTCTACGATTGGGGATGGAGCATTTGCATGATTACATAAGTGCGAATGTGGTGATGCACTGTCCCCGTCAGGGCTATCCCCTGCGCATTGATCAAGAGTGGCCCACTGAGTGGTATCTAAGTAACTGTGGTCCTCCACAAGATGTGTTTCCTGATTGTATGTAAGTTGTGTAAGAATTTGGAATCTGTTGTGTAAATCCAGCTGAGAAGAGGAGTTCTGCGGAGGCTGCCTGGTCCTGTGTCTCCTTCTATGGGTGACCTCCTTCCAAGCCTGAGGGTTGTCTGAGTTGATCTCCCCATAAGGTTCCTGATCATGGTCATGGTGGTGTTGGTGTGATGCAGGCTGCAGATCTACAGCAGTGTGCTGTGCAGTGTCCAAGAAGAGCTCAAGTGACTGTATGTCCTTAAGGGTCTTAATGTGGGCCTCGAGTTGTTGGATCCTCTGCTCCATCCGAGTCAGCTGTTTACACTTGGTGCAGGTGTAGTTGAGTAGTTGTTGTGCAAAGAAGGTGAACATGCCGCAACTTGTGCATGTGGTGGCAAGTACTTGCTGTTGATCCATCTCTTGGTGAGTGAAGTGACCGAGCAGGATCGTGTGTGTTATGGGCAGAATGCTATCCACCTTCCTGTGTGTGTGTGTTTTAATGTTGTTTTGTTTATTGTATATACTGTAAGAACGTGTTTTAGTGTAGGGGTCGGTTTCAATAACAATAGCCTCACCTCACCTTCCAAACACTAGCAGAGCAGCAAGCCTTAATTACAACTAGCCCACACTCAAGAATCAGCACAGACTCAGGTTTTTTAAAGGTAAAGAGTCCAACAGACACAGGTTTTTTAAGGCTATCTAAGAAAAGAGTAGGCAATCTAAGAAAAGAGTGCACACTCTCAGGTTTTTAAGGAAATCTTAGGCAGTCTTCTTCCACTTCCATGCATTGCTTGTTTAAAAATAGTTCTTTGTCTCTTCTGGCTAACCTCTGGAATTGTGCATTTAATTGGGCGTATCTCCCCCTATCGCTGTTTCCTTTTGCCTTCCTTCTTTCTCGGGCTATTTCCAGTGTCTCAGCTCCTAAAGTTACACTCTAGCAATATATCACATCTCTATGAATAAACTCATGCATTACTTAACCACACAGTTTAAACTATAAGCAATATTTCGCCTCATATAAAACCATACACAGTAGAGTTCCGGTTATTTGCCATAAACAGGCGGGCTGAATATCGGATAACCACAACTGTCCCTATTATCCTTCCTGGCAAGCCGGGTGCTTGCTGGAGGGATGAGCTTCGTCCCTCCGGCGAGCACTCGGTTTAAGGAAGCCCCGGGCACGTAGCTAGCTAGCAGTGCTCACGGGGAGCCTCCAAAGGAACGGCCTGGCACGTCGGATAATACGGTACGTCGGATAACTGGAAGTCGGTTAACCAGAACTCTACTGTACTGACATAGATAACCTCTGTGAATCACACCGGGATGATTCCTCTGATCTCAGCTGTAATTCCTCAATCCCTTTATTTCTTCTAAGATGTGGAAATTGTGGCTGTAGCTCAGAACCTCTCAGATGAGCTCAACATTATGGTGGACAAGAATGACGAACTGCAAGCAGAAATCGGTAAGTTCTTCACACGTTTGCAATGCGTTCTTAGCTGCTATGAGGCCCTCTACACTGCAGAATGAATGCACGTTGACCCCGCTTCAACCGCCATGGCTCCATGTAGTGGAAACCTGGGAGTTGTAGTTTGGTGCGCACTCTCCGTCGGATCAGCTAAAGTCCTTGTGAAGCTACAACTCCCAGGGATCCATGGCATGGAGCCACGGCCGTTGAACTGGGGTCAAAGGGCCTTCGTTCTGCAGAGTCTGTGAACCCTCGTTTTCATCTCAAAGGAAGCAGCAAGTAATTTTAACAATTTTTGTCAGTTGCAGGACTTGGGTGCAACTTTCACACATTACAGTTTTGCACAAATAATAATAGCATTTTCCTGCTCAAAACACAATATTTTCTGCACCTACTGTTTTCTGTGCAGAAAATGCTGTTTTCTGTGCCAATCATCTGTGTGAGAATTTTGTGCACAATATATACAGAATGGGTTTTTTCCTATTCTGAAGCAGAAAGCGGTAATTCATGTGCAGAAGAGGCAGTTCCAGACCATCCGCATGTGAATTTGGAGCAGAAAAGAGGCCTGACCTTCTCCTCCTTGCAGATTCCTGACATGTTTGCAGGAGGCCCCTCTCCAAATACTCCGCAGTTGAGCCCATGGCAGGACAAAAGAACACGACTTCTGCTTTCTCACGGTTCAAGGCCCACAACTTTGTTTCACACACAAAATTATTAGACAAACGCGTATATTTGGGTGATGCGTATATGAAACAGAAATGAATTTGTGGGATGCTGTGAGTTTACTGAACTGTATGGCCATGTTCCAGAAGCATTCTCTCCTGACGTTTCACTCACATCTATGGCAGGCATCCTCAGAGGCAGTGAGGTCTGTTGGAAACTAGGCAAGTGGGGTTTATGTCTATATCCCTGTGGGATGATGTCCAGGGTGAGAGAAAGAACTCTTGTCTGTTGGAGGCAAGTGTGAAGGTTGCCATTGGCCAGCTTGATTAGCATCGAATGGCTTTGCAGCTTCAAAGCCTGGCTGCTTCCTGCCTGGGGGAATCCTTTGTTGGGAGGTGTTAGCTGGACCTGATGGTTTTCTGTCTGGCATTACCCTGTTTCCTGAGTGTTGCTCTTTATTTACTGTCCTGCTTCTAGAGTTGTTTAGTACTGTGAGCAAGATTGTGTTCAACCTGGACACAACATTATTATTGGAGAGCAGAAGGAATGCTCTCACCACCACCGGGTCAGATGACACAGAGAAGCCACTGAAATCCACAAGAATTACACGGAGAATTTCAACAGAAAGGAGGAAACCATGAAAATGAATAAAATTTGGCCACTAATATTTAAAAAAACTCCAAAATCAGGACTAAATAAAGAACAACACTCTGAAAACAGGAGAATTCTAGACAGGAAAAAAAAATCAGGGTCAGTTAGCACCTCCCAACAAAAGATTCCCCAGGGAGGAAGCAGCCAGGCTTTGAAGCTGCAAGGCCATTCGATGCTAATCAAGGTGGCCAATTGCAACTTTCACACTCACCTCCAACAGACAAGAGTTCTTTCTTTCTCCCTCCCTGGACATCATCCCACAGGGAGATATATAAACCCCACTCGCCTAGTCTTCAACTGACCTCACATCCTCTGAGGATAGCTGCCACAGATGTGGGTGAAACATCAGGAGAGAATGCTTCAGGCAGCCCGGAAAACTCCCAGCGACCCAGGAATTCTGGCCACAACAGCCTTCCTTCGACAACACAGAAATGAATGCCATGCTTAGACTGGGGTCCAATCTCCAGGGTATCTCATGAGGTACATATCTGCAAACCCAGGTATTGTTCCCAAGGCCAAAAACGGCAGTCCTCACCAGGAAGTGCTTCTGACCCCAAGCCTTTTGTTGCTACTCAGCCCGTGTAAGATCACTCCGACCTCACCCCCGCCCTCTCTTTTCTTCCCTTCCTCCTCCTGCGTTCCTCTTTGGCATGAAGACTATCTGCTCCTCGACCTGCCCGACTGGTTTGTCTACAAATCCACCCTCTACTACTTTGACAACGACACGGCTGACTTTTTCGGTGCCATTGAAAAATGTGCCAAGAGGAAGGCGAATCTGACTTCAGTCTTATATGGTGAAGAACAGGTGAGTTGAGCAGGAGGAGGTGGACCAGCATCCACCCACCAATTGCAGAGAAGCAAAAGTATTCAAATTCGTACATAGAAGCTCAGTGCATACGTACAAACACTGACGAGGTCAGTAAAACATAAAAGAGTTACATTCACATTGAAAAGAAATAACTCGTTCTTTTCTCAAAAGATGGATAGGCTCCTCTTCATATGTATTGTAATAGTTCTTGTCTTTTCTACAGGTGAGTAGACTTCACATCCGTGCACTAAATGTTCTGGTTTCACTTCACTTCTCTTAGGTGATCCCTCGTGGTGTGATGGCCTCCCAAGGGTAGTGTCTTGGTGGTGGGTCCGTAGCTGACTGTGGAGACCGATCCTTGACCCACATGTTCTCCCACAGTGAGGACATCCGTTTCCAGGCAGAAGGCGGTCCCGGTCAGGGTTGGCTTGATGCGCCTTCTTCCTCTTGGCACGTTTCTCCCTTTCGCCCTCTACTCACTCGTGCCTCTTCGAACTCCTCAGCACTGCTGGTCACAGCTGGCCTCCAGTTAGAGCGCTCAAGGGCCAGGGCTTCCCAGTTCTCTCTCGGTGTCTCTGCCACAGTTTTTAAGGTTGGTTTTGAGCCCATCTGTCAATCTCTTTTCCTGCCCCCCAACTTTCCGTTTCCCATTCTTGAGTTGGGAGTAGAGTCACTGCTTTGGGGGACGGTGATCTTTGGGCATTCGGACAACGTGGCCTTCAGTCCAGCGGAGTTCATGGCACAGGAGCATTGCTTCAGTGCTGGTGGTCTTTGCTTCTTCTTCCAGCATGCTGACCTTTGTCCGCCTGTCTTCCCAAGAGATTGGCAGGATTCTTTGCAGGCAATGCTGATGGAATCCTTCTAGGAGTTGAGTGTGGCGTCTGTAGACAATCCAGGCATAGAACAGAGTTGGGAGGACAATAGCTTTATAAACAAGCGACTCAAACACTTTCTGCTTCATTCGGAAAAATGCTGCACTCGCAGTGCTCAGGTGGTGTTGTATTTCAGTGTCAATGTGGACTTTTATTTATTTATTTATTTATTTATTGTTCAAACTTGTATGCCGCCACGCTCCTAGGGTTTGGGGCGGCTTCCAAGAACAGGCTAAAATTTAACAATTTAAAAACATCTTAAAAACATCTTTTAAAAACATCAACAACAGAACTCAAAAGCCTGTTGAAACAGGTGTGTCTTACATGCCCTGCGGAAAGCTGATAAGTCCCGCAAGGCCCGAACTTCAGGTGGCAAGGTGTTCCAGAGAGATGGCACCACTGCTGAAAAGGCTCTGCGTCTGGTTGTTGTTAGACGCAAGGCCTTAAAACTGGGGACTTCCAGGAGGTCTTGGTCCTCAAAACGGAGGGATCTCTGTGGTTTGTAGGGGGTGAGGCGGTCCCTCAGGTACATCGGCCCCGGACCATGTAAGGCCTTGAAGGTGAGCACCATCACTTTGAAAGTGATCCAGTGCTCAATTGGTAACCAGTGCAGCTGCCGTAAGATTGGTGTTATGTGGCATCTCATCAGGACTCCCACAAGGAGCCGGGCAGCTGCATTTTGCACCAATTTGAGCTTCCGGATCACCGACACAGGAAGACCAATGTAAAGGGCGTTACAGTAGTCCAGTCCTGAGATGACCGTGGCCTGGATCACCGTAGCCAGGTTGTCCCTGGACAGATAAGGAGCCAGCCGTCTAGCTTGCCGCAGGTGAAAGAAGGCGGTTTTGCTAACGGCAGAGTCCTGGGCCTCCATCGTCAGTAAAGGGTCCAAGAGGACTCCCAGACTCTTTACCAGTAAAGATGGGCGTAGCGCTTCGCCCTCCAGGGTTGGCAACTGGATATCTCTGCTGCCCGGTCGACCCTGCCATAGGAGCTCCGTCTTTGCTGGATTCACCCTCGACCTACTGGAACGCAACTGTCACGATACAGACTCCTCTTAAAGTGCCACCCACAATAAGTAACGTTAGCAAATGTTTATTAAATGATAAATTGAACTCAGAAACACTTAACTTTAGTGTCTCCACCAAAGGTAAATGTCTTTGCTTCAAGAAAAGGCACAAAACAGGAACAGAAAGATAACCTGGATTATCTAGTTTGATAATCCGGTTCAAATGTAACCAAAACGTTCACTGAAACAAGCGCCACGCTATGCTGTGGCACAGAGAGTAAGGGAAGCACCAAAAGCTCTTAAATAATGTGTGCAAACGATACCGTTATCAAAAGCCAAGCCAAGTTCAAAAGTCAAAAGGTGCCAAAAATGCCAAGCCAGGAGCAAACACTGTCATCGTCAGGAAGCAGACCGAATTCAAAAGCCAAAGGGGAGCCAGAAATGCCAAGCCAGGAGCAAACACTGTCATCATAAGGAAGCAGACTGGATTCAGGAGCCAGTGGAAGCCAGAAATGCCAAACCAGAAACGCCAAGTTGGAATCGCCAAGCCAGGAGCAAAACGCTGTCATCAGGAGCCAAACTGGATTCAGGAGCCATGAACGCCAAGCCAGAAACGCCAAGCCAGGGACGCCAAAGCAGGAACGGATGGTGTCATCAGAAGCCAAACTGGATTCAGGAGCCATGAACGCCAAGCCAGAAACGCCAAGCCAGGGACGCCAAAGCAGGAACGAATGGTGTCATCAGAAGCCAAACTGGATTCAGGAGCCATGAACGCCAAACCAGAAACGCCAAGCCAGGGACGCCAAAGCAGGAACGAATGGTGTCATCAGAAGCCAAACTGGATTCAGGAGCCAGGAACGCCAAGCCAGAAACGCCAAGCCAGGGACGCCAAAGCAGGAATGGATGGTGTCATCAGAAGCCAAACTGGATTCAGGAGCCATGAACGCCAAGCCAGAAACGCCAAGCCAGGGACGCCAAAGCAGGAACGAATGGTGTCATCAGAAGCCAAACTGGATTCAGGAGCCAGGAACGCCAAGCCAGAAACGCCAAGCCAGGGATGCCAAAGCAGGAACGAATGGTGTCATCAGAAGCCAAACTGGATTCAGGAGCCATGAACGCCAAGCCAGAAACGTCAAGCCAGGGACGCCAAAGCAGGAACGAATGGTGTCATCAGAAGCCAAACTGGATTCAGGAGCCAGGAACGCCAAGCCAGAAACGCCAAGCCAGGGACGCCAAAGCAGGAACGAATGGTGTCATCAGAAGCCAAACTGGATTCAGGAGCCATGAACGCCAAGCCAGAAACGCCAAGCCAGGGACGCCAAAGCAGGAACGAATGGTGTCATCAGAAGCCAAACTGGATTCAGGAGCCATGAACGCCAAGCCAGAAACGCCAAGCCAGGGACGCCAAAGCAGGAACGGATGGTGTCATCAGAAGCCAAACTGGATTCAGGAGCCATGAACGCCAAACCAGAAACGCCAAGCCAGGGACGCCAAAGCAGGAACGAATGGTGTCATCAGAAGCCAAACTGGATTCAGGAGCCAGGAACGCCAAGCCAGAAACGCCAAGCCAGGGACGCCAAAGCAGGAATGGATGGTGTCATCAGAAGCCAAACTGGATTCAGGAGCCATGAACGCCAAGCCAGAAACGCCAAGCCAGGGACGCCAAAGCAGGAACGAATGGTGTCATCAGAAGCCAAACTGGATTCAGGAGCCATGAACGCCAAGCCAGAAACGCCAAGCCAGGGACGCCAAAGCAGGAACGAATGGTGTCATCAGAAGCCAAACTGGATTCAGGAGCCATGAACGCCAAGCCAGAAACGCCAAGCCAGGGACGCCAAAGCAGGAACGAATGGTGTCATCAGAAGCCAAACTGGATTCAGGAGCCAGGAACGCCAAGCCAGAAACGCCAAGCCAGGGACGCCAAAGCAGGAACGAATGGTGTCATCAGAAGCCAAACTGGATTCAGGAGCCAGGAACGCCAAGCCAGAAACGCCAAGCCAGGGACGCCAAAGCAGGAACAAATGGTGTCATCAGAAGCCAAACTGGATTCAGGAGCCAGGAACGCCAAGCCAGAAACGCCAAGCCAGGGACGCCAAAGCAGGAACGAATGGTGTCATCAGAAGCCAAACTGGATTCAGGAGCCAGGAACGCCAAGCCAGAAACGCCAAGCCAGGGACGCCAAAGCAGGAACGAATGGTGTCATCAGAAGCCAAACTGGATTCAGGAGCCATGAACGCCAAGCCAGAAACGCCAAGCCAGGGACGCCAAAGCAGGAACGAATGGTGTCATCAGAAGCCAAACTGGATTCAGGAGCCAGGAATGCCAAGCCAGAAACGCCAAGTCAGGAACGCCAAAGCAGGAATCAATCCGGATTCAGAACACGAAGCTGTACAGCCAGGACCCAGGGAGAACAGGCAACGACAAAGCAATGTCCCAAAAATGACACCTTGCCTTCTGCAAGGGACCTTCACTTTCACTTCCACTTTTAACTTACACCTCGGAGTCTGATGATGATGAGTCCTCCGCCCTGTCATCATTATCCACAGCTGATCTTGATCTCATATGTGAACCTCGCCCACCAGCCCTCCAATCACTCCATCTTTGTTCAAGACTTAGATCTCCCCATGTCTCTGGTGTACCAGTAGCATGCCAGTCTCCCGATGCACCCTCAGAAACTGGTGCCGCACACACATTTACTTGAGTCCAATCTGCAGCTTCTTCCATCCCACTCTCAGACCCATCATCCCCAGAAAAACCTTCAAACGTTTCATCTTCCTTGGGAACAGTAAGTATATCACGAATCTTCTTTCTTTCCCTTTCCTCATCTGACACTTGCTTCCGAGTTGACCTCTTAGTTCATCTACTTTCTGTTAACCCATCATCTTCCTCCATTGAGTCCTCCTCACTAGAGAAGCCTTCAAACGTCTCCTCATCAGTAGGAGCCATAAGTATTATCCCTTTTCCTACTACTAGCAACTTTACCAGTAGTATCAGAACTGCCCCTTGGCGCAACTACAACAGCAATCATCCAATAACGGCCTCGAGGCACTGATGAAAATTGTCGGGTACAGAATCTGGCCGGCCTTCCATCTTTAACACAAGCTGCATGTCATCAGTGTATTGATAACACTCAAGCCCGAAATCTCGGACCAGCTGAGCAAGTGGTCGCATATAGAGGCTAAACTATATCTTACTGCAGCTGCACTAGTTGTAAGCCGCCCCGAGCCCTAGGGGAGTGGCGGCATATAAGTTTGAACAATAAATAAATAAATAAATGACAGAGGGGGGAGAGAATGGCCCCCTGAGGAACCCCACAAAGTAGAGGGGACTTTTAGGAGACCAGGCCACCCCTCTCCACTCGCTGTCCACGGTTGTGAAGAAAGGAGGCTAGCCAATTTAAAGCTGTCCCCCTGACTCCAGCCACGGCAAGGTGGTGGGTCAGAAGATTATGGTCGACTGTGTCAAATGCTGCTGTGACATCCTATAACACAAGCAGCACCGACCTGCCCTGGTGAAGCTGGCATCGAAAATAATCCGTGATGGAAACCAATACAGTCTCTGTCCCATGCCCTGCACGGAAGACGGACTGGAAAGGATCCAGTCCGGCTGTGTCATCTAGGAACTGCTGCAGCTGCACCGCTACTGCTCTCTCAATCACCTTGCCCAGAAACGAAAGATTTGAAACTGGGCGGTAGCTGGAGGGAACCGAGCGATCTAAATCTGGTTTTTTCAGCAGAGGAGAGACCACTGCCTCTTTTAAGCCCTCTGGAAAGACTCCTTGCTCAAGAGAGCTGTTTATTAGGGTTGTCCAAAAATTCGTTATGATTCTTATATCGGAGTTATTTCGGATTGTTCTCACTTTTTGAATAGAGTTCCGAGACGTTGTCCCTGGGTGCAACTGGCAATGTAATTTCAACCATCGTTGGCCCATTCTCTAATTGTTTCTTAATGTTTCGTTAAATTTCCCCCCCTCCCCCCCAATTTTTTTTAAATATATATATATTTTTAATTTTTTTTTAATTTTCTTGTTTCTGCAACCTACCTTGAATGGGAGCCTAGCGCAGCCTAAAATGGCTGCCGCTCCCAGGCCAATCAGAGGCTTCCACAATGGATGGAAAGGTGGGGGCTAGCGTCCTCTGTGTCCACGTGGAAGATCTCCATAAAGTCCCCTCCATAGCCCTGGCGAGCCATTCTTGGGTGGGTTTCCGAGCAGAGAGGGTGGTGTGCTGCACAAGCAAACAAGCCACCTGCATTGAGG
The DNA here is from genome assembly GCF_035594765.1 of Anolis carolinensis. Lineage (NCBI taxonomy): Eukaryota > Metazoa > Chordata > Lepidosauria > Squamata > Anolidae > Anolis > Anolis carolinensis. The sequence goes on from NW_026943859.1 coordinate 55,258, forward strand.
GAGAGAGAGTAAAGTTCTGGCTGCAGAAAGACAGAGGGGTTTGGGTCTGGTAAGGGTTTGGGCTTTTGTTGTTGGTTCGAGATTGTGTATATTTTTGGGTAATAAATATTGCATTGGCTTGGGGCTTGTGGGATCTGGCAAAGAGTCCTTGCTTGAAAAGAGACATTAGGCAATTTATAGTTTCCAAAGGACGTGGGCACTCCTGCCAAGGCATTGCTTTCCTCACGCTCCGTTTCTAATCCAAAGCCCTCAGTCTGAGTTTTATTTCTGCAATCACAAGGTCAGACATTGATTTGATTCAATAGAGGGTCCATAGCAATTTATAGTTTCCAAAGGACATTGCCAATCCTGTCAAGGCATTGCTTGGCGTATGCTGCGTTTCTAATCCAAAGTCCTCGGCCAGAGTTTCATTTTTGCAATCACAAGGTCAGCCAGTGGCACCATTGATCAAAAGGTTCAAAGGCAATTTATAGTTTCCAAAGGACAGTGGCACTCCTGCCAAGGCATTGCTTGGCGTGTGCTGCGTTTCTAATCCAAAGTCTACACAAGTAGAAGAGGGACTTTCACAGTGATAATTGAACAGGAAATAAGACTTTCAAACTAGGTCTTCTTTCTGCTGCCCGGAGATTGGGACGCAATGGAGCAACGGCTTCAAACGTCAGGAAAGAAAGGAGATTCCACCTGAACGTGAGGAAGAGCTTCCTGACTGTGTGTGAGAGAGAGCTGGCAGCACTCCAGAGGTGGCTTTCCTCTCCTGCCCAGAGAACGATTGCTTGCCCTCTTTCTCCCCTCTTTGGAAGAGACGTATATTTCCCGCTGCCTTGGGAAGGCTCAAAATATTCTTAAGGATCCATCTCACTTTGGATATTCTTTTTTTTTATCGTTACCATCTGGCAGACGGTATAGGTAAAGGTAAAGGTTTTCCCCTGATGTTAGTCCAGTCATGTCTGACTCTGGGGGTTGGTGCTCATCTCCATTTCTAAGCCAAAGAGCCGGCGTTGTCCGTAGACACCTCCAAGGTCATGTGGCCACGGGCATGACTGCATGGAGCACAGTTACCTTCCCGCCGGAGCGGTACCTATTGATCTACTCACATTGGCATGTTTTCGAACTGCTAGGTTGGCAGAAGCTGGAGGATCAGCAGGTGCTCACTCCGCTCTCAGGATTTGAACCTGGGACCTTTCGGCAGATGGTATAGGATGATAAAAACAAGGACAAACAGGCTGAGGGAGAGCTTTGATCCCAGAGCTGTGACTACATTGAATTCTGTGGTTTCATGCTGATGCGGCATGAGGGACCGTGCAAGAGTGATTAGAAAATGGGAGGATGGGTGCTGTGCTTTGTAATTTGTGCATCTATAATGTGATTGGGGATGGCATTTAATTTTGTTGCACGATGTACGGTGACCACAAAGTTACTCTCTTCTCTTCTATCCCTTCTCACTGCCCTCTTATTTGCGGTTTTCACTTTGGCAGATTTGGTCCTCTCTAGGGATTCCCAGCTCCTCCAGCACCACACTATGGCCAGCGCCTGTTGGGAGTCGACCACAGAGCCATGCTGGAGGAGCGAGGGATTTCTGCTGCTCTCCTGCAGGGAAGGGCCACCAAGATGACGGCGGACCTTCCTTGGAGGAGCGCAGGCCTCCCTCCCTTCCCCTTCAAGACGATCTGTCTGTCGGCTCTTTTGCAGAAATTCCTAAACGAAATAATGACGGCAAGGAATGCTCAATACTGGCTTGGACTCCAGAAGAATGATTCGGCGATGAGGGGGTGGCTGTGGCTGAATACCGTGCCAGCTGCAGTTTTGTGAGTTTCCCATCCAAATTCCCTTGTTCCAGGAACTGTAGAGAGTTTCTCAGACTGTTTTTTTTAATGCTTTCGATGCCCTCCATTTAGAAGTTCAGCACAGGATTTGCCTTTCAGATTGGAAAAATCCAAAACCAATTTTACAATGTAACCCTCCCTGCCCCCCAATCCCAGAGTCCCCCCCCCCATATACCTCCAGTCCAACCCAATTTTATTCATTTTCTGCAGCATACTCCATTGCAGGGGTCCCCAAACTAAGGCCCGGGGGCCGGATGTAGCCCTCCAAGGCCATTTACCTGGCCCCGACCTCAGTTTTAGACTTAGGCTCACCCAAAATCTGAAATGATTTGAAGGCACACAACAACAACAGTCCTACTTGATTATCTCATTGGCCAGAAGCGGGCCCACACTTCCCACTGAAATCCTGATAAGTTTACAGTATGTTGGTTAAAATTATTTTTATTTTTAAATATTGTATTGTTCTTTCATTTACCAATATTGTAAATGAAATATTGTAAATGAATTATATGGTAATAATATAACATATTGTGTCTACATATAATATTGATAATAATATTATAATGTAATATAATATAATATTTATTTATTTATTTGTTACAGTATTTCTACCCCGCCCTTCTCACCCAATAGAGGACTCAGGGCGGCTAACAATAATATTGCAATATAATAATAATGTATAATATAATAATATTAATTATATATTATATATTAAATGTAATATTACAAATAATATTACGGTATAGTGGTATAGTACAATATATTAATATATAATGTTAATATTGTACTATGCTAATAATATAATATATTGTATGTACATACAATTTGTAAGCCGCTCTTAGTCCCCTTCGGGGTGAGAGAGGGCAGGGTATAAATGTAGTAAATAAATAAATAAATAGTTGTTGTTGGGGGGGGGGGTTGCACTACAAATAAGATATGTGCAGTGTGCATAGGAATTTGTTGTTGTTGTTTTTTTTTTCCAAATGATAATTCGACCCCTCAACAATCTGAGGGACCATGAACCGGCCCTCCACTTAAAAAGTTTGAGGACCCCTGCTCCATTGTGTTCATGTCTCTGGAACAGCAGAAAACGAGGCTCCTTTAGAACATTTTGCACAAAATGAGGCATTGCATTTGCATCACTCCACTCATTCCAGAATTATTGGCTCTGTCTGGGGGTCGGGCAGAAGTTAAGGCAGTTCACTGTAGTTTGCCTTTTCTTTAATATTAGCTTGGGTACCTGGGGATGCCCGGGTTATTTGAAAAAATCAGTTTTTTATTTTACAAAATGCATGAACTTGTGGGTGAACTACAACTCACATCATTCCAGGTTAATCCCCTGACACTCCATCAGTACTTAGTTTGTCACGTTGGGCAAGTTTGCTCGAGATGCATCATCGGTGGGGTTCAGTGTGCTCTCTGGCTGCAGGGTAAACTACAACTCCCACCATGATGAGTCAGTCCCCTCAGACCCCTACAATGGGTCCAGTTGGTCATGGAGGTTCTGTGTGGCAAGTTTGGTTCCGGTTTATTGTCGATGGTGGTCACAGTGCCTCCAGATGTAGGTGCACTACAGCTCCCAGAAATGAAGGTCTGTTCCCCTCAAATCCCTCCAGCAGGTTCAGTTGGTCATGGGGATTCCGTGTGCCTCATTTGATTCATGTCTATTGTTGTTGGTGGTGGGGTCACAGTTTGTCTAGTTGCAGGTGAACTACAACTCCCAAATCTCAAGGTCATTCCTTCCCAAACCCCTTCAGGAATCAAGTTTGGGCATATTAGGCATACTAGGCATATGGCCGAGAAGGTGTTACCAACGCCCCTCCTGTCCCTGCTACTATTCAATGCTAGGTCTATTGTCAACAAAACTGCTACCCTCTCTGACTTTATTCTCGATCAAGCAGCGGACCTGGTTTGTATTATAGAGACCTGGATCCGTGAGAGTGATAACATTCCCTCACATGAACTGACACCTCCAGGCTTCCAGATATTTCAACAGCCACGGAGTGGGGGTCGGGGTGGAGGGGTAGCAATACTCTCCCGTGATTATTTTAACATCAAAGCTATTCCAACTCCAAAGATAGCCGGTATTGAGTGTGTTGGTGTGGTCCTGGCTAGCAGGGAATCCCTAGCCATTCTTGTAGTTTACCGCACGCTTGGGTCTCCGGGAGACTTGTCACTTCTTTCCACCAATGCGTCGTCTTCATCATGGAAAGAAGTGACAAGTGGAGTGCCGCAGGGCTCCGTCCTGGGCCCGGTTCTGTTCAACATCTTTATTAACGACTTAGACGAAGGGTTAGAAGGCACGATCATCAAGTTTGCAGACGACACAAAACTGGGAGGGATAGCTAACACTCCAGAAGACAGGAGCAGAATTCAAAACGATCTTGACAGACTAGAGAGATGATTGGCCGAAACTCACAAAATGAAGTTCAACAGGGACAAATGCAAGATACTTCACTTCGGCAGAAAAAATGGAAATCAAAGATACAGAATGGGGGACGATGCCTGGCTTGACAGCAGTGTGTGCGAAAAAGATCTTGGAGTCCTCGTGGGGAGGAAGGGGAACAGGAGCCAACAATGTGATGCGGCAGCTAAAAAAGCCAACGGGATTCTGTCCTGCGTCAATAGGGGAATAGCGTCTAGATCCAGGGAAGTCCTGCTCCCCCTTATTCTCTTCTGCCTTGGTCAGACCACACCTGGAATCACACTGTGTCCAATTCTGGGCACCACAGTTGAAGGGAGATGTTGACAAGCTGGAAAGCGTCCAGAGGAGGGCGACTAAAATGATGAAGGGTCTGGAGAACAAGCCCTATGAGGAGCGGCTTAAAGAGCTGGGCATGTTTAGCCTGCAGAAGAGAAGGCTGAAAGGAGACATGATGAGGGCCATGTACAAATACGTGAAGGGAAGTCATAGGGAGGAGGGAGCAAGCTTGTTTTCTGCTGCCCTGCAGACTAGGACACGGAACAATGGCTTCAAACTACAGGAAAGGAGATTCCACCTGAACATCAGGAAGAACTTCCTCACTGTGAGAGCTGTTCGGCAGTGGAACTCTCTCCCCGGGGCCGTGGTGGAGGCTCCTTCCTTGGAGGCTTTTAAGCAGAGGCTGGATGGCCATCTGTCGGGGGTGCTTTGAATGCGATTTCCTGCTTCTTAGCAGGGGGTTGGACTAGATGGCCCATGTGGCCTCTTCCAACTCTACTATTCTATGATTCTATGATTCTATGAGAGAGTCTGCTGAATTTATTAGATCTTGTGGCGGACTGGGTCCTGAAGTTCCCCATACTTATTGTTCTGGGCAACTTTAATGTACATGTCGAGGCACTGTCATCTTCATCTGTGACTAAGGACCTAGTACCAACCTTTGAAGCTCTGGGGCTCTCACTACTCAAGACTCGCCCTACTCATCGGGCCGGCCACACTCTGGACCTGATTTTTAATATCGGAGTACGAACATCTCTGTCCGCGGTAATTGATGTTCCCTGGTCTGATCACGCTGTCCTGAAGGCCCGGATTGAGATTCCATCTCCTCCTCCTCCCCATCCTGCCACACCAGTCTTTGCTCGGCCCAGGAGACTCATGGAACCTGCTAGGTTCTTGAATGCACTCAAGGGCCTGGGAACTGTGTGCGTCACTCTCAATGAGCTAGTCAACACCTGGAATGTCAGTTTGTTGGCTGCCTTGGATGAGATTGCCCCCAGACGCCTCCTTCGCCCTCACCGGAATCGCTCCCCCCGGTACACTAATGAGCTACGGACGATGAAGCAAGCACGAAAGCGGCTGGAACATTGGTGGCAACGGAAACCCGACGAGGTGTCACTGTCCGCGTTCAAGGCTTTTCGCAGGTCCTACGAATCGGCCGTCAAGGATGCTAAAAAATCTTACAATTCCTCCTTAATAGCCTCTGCTAGATCGCGCCCAGCTCAAGTATTCAAAATCGTTCGTGCTTTGACCAGTCCGGCTCCCTTAGTCCAAAACCCAGCAACCACGGCTCTCACAGCAGAGGCATTCCAGAAGTTTTTCACTGATAAAATCACCGTGCTTCGGCAGGAACTGCCCCCTACAGTTGATACCTTGAGTGAGCTTGAGACTTTGTGGCCGCTTAGTGGGCCTATCTTTGACCGATTTACTCCGCTTGACAAGGAAGATGTCACTAGAATCCTGGCTGTTGCAAAACCAACCACCTGTTCCCTTGATCCGTGTCCCTCCTGGCTGGTGGAGAGCTGCCTGGAAGGTCTACTCGACCCGTTGAGTAATATAATCAATGGCTCTCTTGAACAGGGGGTCTTCCCGGACAACCTAAAAGAGGCAAGGGTTCGTCCCTTGCTAAAGAAGCCTAGCTTGGATCCCATGACCCTTGCCAACTATCGTCCTGTCTCCAACCTCCCATTCTTGGGTAAGATGATAGAGCGGGCTGTGCTGGGACAATTGCAACAATTTCTGGATGATACAGCCGGCCTGGACCCTTTCCAGTCAGGCTTCCGCCCTGGCCATGGGACGGAGACAGTCCTGGTTGCCATTACAGATGAACTTCGTCGCCAGTCTGATAGCGGCGGATCATGTGCTTAGGCCCAAAATCAAAAGAGGCCACCCTGCCAAGCAAAGGTATGAAGGACAAAATGGCTGCCATACTCTTAGGCAGGCTTCTTGCTGGCCATGTGCTTAGGCCCAAAATCAAAAGAGGCCACCCTGCCAAGCAAAGGTATGAAGGACAAAATGGCTGCCATACTCTTAGGCAGGCTTCTTGCTGGCCATGTGCTTAGGCCCAAAATCAAAAGAGGCCACCCTGCCAAGCAAAGGTATGAAGGACAAAATGGCTGCCATACCCTTAGGCAGGCTTCTTGCTGGCCATGTGGTTAGGCCCAAAATCAAAAGAGGCCACCCTGCCAAGCAAAGGTATGAAGGACAAAATGGCTGCCATACTCTTAGGCAGGCTTCTTGCTGGCCATGTGCTTAGGCCCAAAATCAAAAGGGGCCACCCTGCCAAGCAAAGGTATGGAGGACAAAATGGCCACTATACTCCTAGGCAAGCTTCATGCTGGCCATGTGCTTAGGCCCAAAATCAAAAGAGGCCACCCTGCCAAGCAAAGGTATGAAGGACAAAATGGCTGCCATACTCCTAGGCAAGCTTCATGCTGGCCATGTGCTTAGGCCCAAAATCAAAAGAGGCCACCCTGCCAAGCAAAGGTATGAAGGACAAAATGGCTGCCATACTCTTAGGCAGGCTTCTTGCTGGCCATGTGCTTAGGCCCAAAATCAAAAGGGGCCACCATGCCAAGCAAAGGTATGGAGGACAAAATGGCTGCCATACTCTTAGGCAGGCTTCTTGCTGGCCATGTGCTTAGGCCCAAAATCAAAAGAGGCCACCCTGCCAAGCAAAGGTATGAAGGACAAAATGGCCACTATACTCCTAGGCAAGCTTCATGCTGGCCATGTGCTTAGGCCCAAAATCAAAAGAGGCCACCCTGCCAAGCAAAGGTATGGAGGACAAAATGGCTGCCATACTCTTAGGCAGGCTTCTTGCTGGCCATGTGCTTAGGCCCAAAATCAAAAGGGGCCACCATGCCAAGCAAAGGTATGAAGGACAAAATGGCTGCCATACTCCTAGGCAAGCTTCATGCTGGCCATGTGCTTAGGCCCAAAATCAAAAGAGGCCACCCTGCCAAGCAAAGGTATGGAGGACAAAATGGCTGCCATACTCCTAGGCAAGCTTCATGCTGGCCATGTGCTTAGGCCCAAAATCAAAAGAGGCCACCCTGCCAAGCAAAGGTATGGAGGACAAAATGGCTGCCATACTCCTAGGCAAGCTTCTTGCTGGCCATGTGCTTAGGCCCAAAATCAAAAGAGGCCACCCTGCCAAGCAAAGGTATGGAGGACAAAATGGCTGCCATACTCCTAGGCAAGCTTCATGCTGGCCATGTGCTTAGGCCCAAAATCAAAAGAGGCCACCCTGCCAAGCAAAGGTATGGAGGACAAAATGGCTGCCATACTCTTAGGCAGGCTTCTTGCTGGCCATGTGCTTAGGCCCAAAATCAAAAGGGGCCACCATGCCAAGCAAAGGTATGAAGGACAAAATGGCTGCCATACTCCTAGGCAAGCTTCATGCTGGCCATGTGCTTAGGCCCAAAATCAAAAGAGGCCACCCTGCCAAGCAAAGGTATGGAGGACAAAATGGCTGCCATACTCCTAGGCAAGCTTCATGCTGGCCATGTGCTTAGGCCCAAAATCAAAAGAGGCCACCCTGCCAAGCAAAGGTATGGAGGACAAAATGGCTGCCATACTCTTAGGCAGGCTTCTTGCTGGCCATGTGCTTAGGCCCAAAATCAAAAGAGGCCACCCTGCCAAGCAAGGGGATGAAGGACAAAATGGCCACTATACTCCTAGGCAAGCTTCTTGCTGGCCATGTGCTTAGGCCCAAAATCAAAAGAGGCCACCCTGCCAAGCAAGGGGATGAAGGACAAAATGGCCACTATACTCCTAGGCAGGCTTCTTGCTGGCCATGTGCTTAGGCCCAAAATCAAAAGAGGCCACCCTGCCAAGCAAAGGTATGGAGGACAAAATGGCTGCCATACTCCTAGGCAGGCTTCTTGCTGGCCATGTGCTTAGGCCCAAAATCAAAAGAGGCCACCCTGCCAAGCAAAGGTATGGAGGACAAAATGGCTGCCATACTCCTAGGCAAGCTTCATGCTGGCCATGTGCTTAGGCCCAAAATCAAAAGGGGCCACCATGCCAAGCAAAGGTATGGAGGACAAAATGGCTGCCATACTCTTAGGCAGGCTTCTTGCTGGCCATGTGCTTAGGCCCAAAATCAAAAGAGGCCACCCTGCCAAGCAAGGGGATGAAGGACAAAATGGCCACTATACTCCTAGGCAAGCTTCATGCTGGCCATGTGCTTAGGCCCAAAATCAAAAGAGGCCACCCTGCCAAGCAAAGGTATGGAGGACAAAATGGCTGCCATACTCTTAGGCAGGCTTCTTGCTGGCCATGTGCTTAGGCCCAAAATCAAAAGGGGCCACCATGCCAAGCAAAGGTATGAAGGACAAAATGGCTGCCATACTCCTAGGCAAGCTTCATGCTGGCCATGTGCTTAGGCCCAAAATCAAAAGAGGCCACCCTGCCAAGCAAAGGTATGGAGGACAAAATGGCTGCCATACTCCTAGGCAAGCTTCATGCTGGCCATGTGCTTAGGCCCAAAATCAAAAGAGGCCACCCTGCCAAGCAAAGGTATGGAGGACAAAATGGCTGCCATACTCTTAGGCAGGCTTCTTGCTGGCCATGTGCTTAGGCCCAAAATCAAAAGAGGCCACCCTGCCAAGCAAGGGGATGAAGGACAAAATGGCCACTATACTCCTAGGCAAGCTTCTTGCTGGCCATGTGCTTAGGCCCAAAATCAAAAGAGGCCACCCTGCCAAGCAAGGGGATGAAGGACAAAATGGCCACTATACTCCTAGGCAGGCTTCTTGCTGGCCATGTGCTTAGGCCCAAAATCAAAAGAGGCCACCCTGCCAAGCAAAGGTATGGAGGACAAAATGGCTGCCATACTCCTAGGCAGGCTTCTTGCTGGCCATGTGCTTAGGCCCAAAATCAAAAGAGGCCACCCTGCCAAGCAAAGGTATGGAGGACAAAATGGCTGCCATACTCCTAGGCAAGCTTCATGCTGGCCATGTGCTTAGGCCCAAAATCAAAAGGGGCCACCATGCCAAGCAAAGGTATGGAGGACAAAATGGCTGCCATACTCTTAGGCAGGCTTCTTGCTGGCCATGTGCTTAGGCCCAAAATCAAAAGAGGCCACCCTGCCAAGCAAGGGGATGAAGGACAAAATGGCCACTATACTCCTAGGCAAGCTTCATGCTGGCCATGTGCTTAGGCCCAAAATCAAAAGAGGCCACCCTGCCAAGCAAAGGTATGGAGGACAAAATGGCTGCCATACTCTTAGGCAGGCTTCTTGCTGGCCATGTGCTTAGGCCCAAAATCAAAAGAGGCCACCCTGCCAAGCAAAGGTATGGAGGACAAAATGGCTGCCATACTCCTAGGCAAGCTTCATGCTGGCCATGTGCTTAGGCCCAAAATCAAAAGAGGCCACCCTGCCAAGCAAAGGTATGAAGGACAAAATGGCTGCCATACTCTTAGGCAGGCTTCTTGCTGGCCATGTGCTTAGGCCCAAAATCAAAAGGGGCCACCCTGCCAAGCAAAGGTATGAAGGACAAAATGGCTGCCATACTCTTAGGCAGGCTTCTTGCTGGCCATGTGGTTAGGCCCAAAATCAAAAGAGGCCACCCTGCCAAGCAAAGGTATGGAGGACAAAATGGCTGCCATACTCCTAGGCAAGCTTCATGCTGGCCATGTGCTTAGGCCCAAAATCAAAAGAGGCCACCCTGCCAAGCAAAGGTATGAAGGACAAAATGGCTGCCACACTCTTAGGCAGGCTTCTTGCTGGCCATGTGCTTAGGCCCAAAATCAAAAGGGGCCACCCTGCCAAGCAAAGGTATGAAGGACAAAATGGCTGCCACACTCTTAGGCAGGCTTCTTGCTGGCCATGTGCTTAGGCCCAAAATCAAAAGGGGTCACCCTGCCAAGCAAAGGTATGAAGGACAAAATGGCTGCCACACTCTTAGGCAGGCTTCTTGCTGGCCATGTGCTTAGGCCCAAAATCAAAAGAGGCCACCCTGCCAAGCAAAGGTATGGAGGACAAAATGGCCACTATACTCCTAGGCAGGCTTCTTGCTGGCCATGTGCTTAGGCCCAAAATCAAAAGGGGCCACCATGCCAAGCAAAGGTATGAAGGACAAAATGGCTGCCATACTCTTAGGCAAGCTTCATGCTGGCCATGTGCTTAGGCCCAAAATCAAAAGGGGCCACCATGCCAAGCAAAGGTATGGAGGACAAAATGGCTGCCATACTCCTAGGCAAGCTTCATGCTGGCCATGTGCTTAGGCCCAAAATCAAAAGGGGCCACCCTGCCAAGCAAAGGTATGGAGGACAAAATGGCTGCCATACTCTTAGGCAGGCTTCTTGCTGGCCATGTGCTTAGGCCCAAAATCAAAAGGGGCCACCCTGCCAAGCAAAGGTATGGAGGACAAAATGGCTGCCATACTCCTAGGCAAGCTTCATGCTGGCCATGTGCTTAGGCCCAAAATCAAAAGAGGCCACCCTGCCAAGCAAAGGTATGAAGGACAAAATGGCTGCCATACTCTTAGGCAGGCTTCTTGCTGGCCATGTGCTTAGGCCCAAAATCAAAAGGGGCCACCCTGCCAAGCAAAGGTATGAAGGACAAAATGGCTGCCATACTCTTAGGCAGGCTTCTTGCTGGCCATGTGGTTAGGCCCAAAATCAAAAGAGGCCACCCTGCCAAGCAAAGGTATGGAGGACAAAATGGCTGCCATACTCCTAGGCAAGCTTCATGCTGGCCATGTGCTTAGGCCCAAAATCAAAAGAGGCCACCCTGCCAAGCAAAGGTATGAAGGACAAAATGGCTGCCATACTCTTAGGCAGGCTTCTTGCTGGCCATGTGCTTAGGCCCAAAATCAAAAGGGGCCACCCTGCCAAGCAAAGGTATGAAGGACAAAATGGCTGCCACACTCTTAGGCAGGCTTCTTGCTGGCCATGTGCTTAGGCCCAAAATCAAAAGGGGCCACCCTGCCAAGCAAAGGTATGAAGGACAAAATGGCTGCCACACTCTTAGGCAGGCTTCTTGCTGGCCATGTGCTTAGGCCCAAAATCAAAAGGGGTCACCCTGCCAAGCAAAGGTATGAAGGACAAAATGGCTGCCACACTCTTAGGCAGGCTTCTTGCTGGCCATGTGCTTAGGCCCAAAATCAAAAGAGGCCACCCTGCCAAGCAAAGGTATGGAGGACAAAATGGCCACTATACTCCTAGGCAGGCTTCTTGCTGGCCATGTGCTTAGGCCCAAAATCAAAAGGGGCCACCCTGCCAAGCAAAGGTATGAAGGACAAAATGGCTGCCATACTCTTAGGCAAGCTTCATGCTGGCCATGTGCTTAGGCCCAAAATCAAAAGGGGCCACCATGCCAAGCAAAGGTATGGAGGACAAAATGGCTGCCATACTCTTAGGCAAGCTTCATGCTGGCCATGTGCTTAGGCCCAAAATCAAAAGGGGCCACCCTGCCAAGCAAAGGTATGGAGGACAAAATGGCTGCCATACTCTTAGGCAGGCTTCTTGCTGGCCATGTGCTTAGGCCCAAAATCAAAAGAGGCCACCCTGCCAAGCAAAGGTATGAAGGACAAAATGGCTGCCACACTCAGAGGTGCGTCCTGGTCAGGCAGGCATTTAAAGAGAAAGGTGTTTAAGATCAAGTCGGGTGCTGTGGTTTTAACTTTGAATAGGTTTTTATCCATTTTTATGAATTTTCATAGTGAATTTTTAATGCCATTGATATTTAATTCTGTTTTAATGTTTGCATATTTCTGGATTTTAAATTGTATTGAAATGCTTTTAATGTAAGCTGCTTAGAGTCTCCTTGTGGAGAGAGATAGTGGGATATGCATAAACAACAACAACAGCAGCAGCAACAACAACAACAACAATCCAGCTCGAGGAACTGGGTGCTTACTTTGTTTCAAATGGTTGAAAGGGGATAGGCTTCCTGAACAGACATGTGACTCCCATTTTGTTTCTTAACAGGTATTTCTTTGAGGAGTCAACTGCACATGGAGGCCCCTGTGTTTACAATGATCCCGTCTGCAATGGCAGGAATTGTTGGCATGCTGACAAGTGTGAGACAGTCAGAAGATTCGTTTGCAAGAAGGAACCCAGAACCTGGTGGTACTACCGTAATTAAGAGGATGAAAGACTCCAGCTGCCTCTGTGCACAGACGGCCCAAGGACACCCAACTGCCAGCAAGAAGAATGAAGCCTGTAAACACCAGGAAATGAAGGTGTACAGCAATGAGATTTGTCTCCAGGATGCATATGTTTGTTTCTTGGCTGGTTTTGTCTTCTTCACCTAGACAATCAATTTCAAGGCATGCCTCAGACCGACCATTACACTGCTAGGACCAAGGTGGTTTCCCAAAGGCTGGCCATCATCATGATGGACGAGAGCCAAGCTGCTTCTCACTGTCAGGCAATGGGAAGCAGCAGGGCAGGGAGAGGGAGGCCTCTGAGCATGTGCAGCGTGCCTCTCATTTATCTTGGGGTCACTGTTTGACCTCACACAAGTCGAATGAAGGAGCACCTCTTCTGGGGTCAAAGGCATCTCCCTTCAATCAATGAACAAAAGGGTTGGGGAATGGGAAAGCGTTTGGGGCCCACTGGTTGCGAGAACAGCTGCATGTCCTTTCATGCATGCTGGGGTTTGGCTGTGGCTGGTCTGTGGCATGTGTGAGCCCATTGGGAGCCCTTGGGAGCCGGCAACGTCAGGGGATCTTCCTGCACAAGTTGATAGGGGTGGCACCCCAGCCAGAGTTCACCTTGCCCTCAACACCAACCTGGAAACCAATAGTACTGTAATAGTGAAGCAGTTTACTGAGAAAAACACATATAAAAAGGGGAAATCCCCATAGGAAATAGGAAAGGCAAAATCCAAGAGGTAATGAGGAAAAATAGTCAAACAAGTAATAAGCCAGACCAAATTGGCAAGAGGAAAACAATCCAAAGGTAACAATGCAAACAGTCTAAAGCTGTTTCATAAAGCAAGGTACAGAAATCTTAAAATCCAACATGAGCGTAAATCCAGAGAAACAAGGACCAAAACATGAACATGAATCCAAAAACCAGACTATAAAAACTTCTTATATTTTGCATCCAAACTCCCAAGATCTTGAACTAAGACATAGAATCATAGAATCATAGAATAGTAGAGTTGGAAGAGACCTCATGGGCCATCCAGTCCAACTCCATTCTGCCAAGAAGCAGGAAATCATATTCAAAGCACCCCCGACAGATGGCCATCCAGCCTGTTTAAAAGTTTCCAAAAAAGGAGCCTCCACCACAGCCCGGGGCAGAGAGAGAGTTCCACTGCCGAACAGCCCTTCTCACAGGGAGGAAGTTCTTCCTGATGTTCAGGCGGAATCTCCTTTCCTGTAGTTTGAAGCCATTGTTCCGTGTCCTAGTCTGCAGGGCAGCAGAAAACAAGCTCCCTCCCTCCTCCCTAGGACTTCCCCTCACATATTAGTACATGGCTATCATGTCTCCTCTCAGCCTTCTCTTCTGCAGGCTAAACATGCCCAGCTCTTTAAGCCGCTCCTCATAGGGCTTGTTCTCCAGACCCTTAATCATTTTAGTCGCCCTCCTCTGGATGCTTTCCAGCTTGTCAACATCTCCCTTCAACTGTGGTGCCCAGAATTGGACACAGTGTGATTCCAGGTGTGGTCTGACCAAGGCAGAATAGAATAAGGGGGAGCAGGACTTCCCTGGATCTAGACGCTATTCCCCTATTGATGCAGGACAGAATCCCATTGGCTTTTTTAGCTGCCGCATCACATTGGTGGCTCATGTTCACCTTCCTCTCCACAAGGACTCCAAGGTCTTTTTCGCACACACTGCTGTCAAGCCATTCAAGCCATGTCCCCCATTCTGTATCTTTGATTTCCATTTTTTCTGCCGAAGTGAAGTATCTTGCATTTGTCCCTGTTGAACTTCATTTTGTGAGTTTCGGCCCATCTCTCTAGTCTGTCAAGATCGTTTTGAATTCTGCTCCTGTCTTCTGGAGTGTTAGCTATCCCTCCCAGTTTTGTGTCGTCTGCAAACTTGATGATCGTGCCTTCTAATCCTTCGTCTAAGTCGTTAATAAAGATGTTGAACAGAACCGGGCCCAGGACGGAGCCCTGCGGCACTCCACTTGTCACTTCTTTCCATGATGAAGACGACGCATTGGTGAGCACCCTTTGGGTTCGTTCGCTTAGCCAATTACAGATCCACCTAACCGTAGTTTTGTCTAGCCCACATTTGACAAGTTCCTTGCCAGAAGGTCGTGGGGGACTTTGTCGAAGGCCTTACTGAAATCCAGGTACGCTACATCCACAGCATTCCCTGTATCGACCCAACTCGTAACTCTATCGAAAAAAGAGATCAGATGAGTCTGGCATGACTTGTTTTTGGTAAATCCGTGTTGACTATTAGCAATGACCGCATTTGTTTCTAAGTGTTCGCAGACCACTTCCTTAATGATCTTTTCCAGAATCTTGCCTGGTATCGATGTGAGGCTGACCGGACGGTAATTGTTTGGGTCGTTCTTTTTTCCCTTCTTGAAGATAGGGACCACATTCGCCCTCCTCCAATCTGCTGGGACTTCTCCCGTTCTCCAAGAACTCTCGAAGATAATTGCCAGTGGTTCTGAAATAACTTCCGCTAGTTCCTTCAGTACTCTTGGGTGTAGCTGATCTGGCCCTGGGGACTTGAATTCGTTCAGAGTGGCCAGGTGTTCCTGGACAACTTGTCTCCCTATTTGGGGTTGGATTTCCCCCAATCCTTCGTCCATTCCATGTTGCTCAGGTTGAAGATGGCTTTCTTTTTGTGAGAAGACCGAGCAAAGAAGGCATTGAGCAGTTCTGCCTTTTCCCTGTCCCTTGTCACCATCACCCCATCTTCTCCTTGCAGAGGCCCTATTGCCTCCTCGTTCTTCCTTTTTCTACCAATGTAAGCAAAAAAGCCTTTTTTGTTGTTTTTTATGTCCCTGGCAAGCCTGAGCTCATTTTGCGCTTTAGCCTTGCGAACCTTTTCCCTACAGGAGTTGGCTTTACGTTTGAATTCTTCTTTGGTAATTTCTCCCCTTTTCCACTTCTTGTGCATGTCACTTTTTAAAAAATCTTTATTTATGAGTTTTGTAATGCATAAAAACAAAACACACACTACGCGAAAACAAAAACCTAAACACAGACCAAAACGTTGACTTAAACGAACAAAACAGCACATAGACATAGTACATAGACAAACAAATTCGCCTTCCGACCCTTTTGCATGACAGTACCCTTTTCCCCCAGATCTGCGGCTCCCTTAGGTACCCTCGGGTCCTAAGATTATTAGTTACTGTAATTACAGTACATTCATTTTTTCTTTGTTCATGTATTCTTTCAGTAGAGACCAAATTGTCTCATGTCGTGAAGCATCGTCCTGCTTTATATATTGAGTCAGTAAGTCCATATTTTTAATATCTAAAAGTCTTAGAAGCCAGTTTTCCTTCGACGGTATTTCTTGTGTTTTCCATAGTTTAGCCAAACTTATCCTGGCTGCCGTCACCATATATGTGAGGAGTTTTTCCGTCCTCTGATCCATAGGGAAGTCCGTAATTCCTAATAGAAAATATTCCGGTTTTCTATCAAATTTCTTTTGTAATATCTTCTCCATTTCCTTATGTATTGTCTGCCAAATTTTTTTCACTTTCTTACATCTCCACCACATATGCATGAAGTCCCCTATATGTCTCCCACATTTCCAGCATTTGCCATCCCCTTTTCCTTTATTCATTTTGGCCAGCTTATCCGGGGTGAGGTACCATCTATAAAAGATCTTATACCAGTTTTCCTTTATTTCTACCGCATATGTGTATTTGATGTTTCTATTCCATATTCTTTCCCACTCTGACATATTTATCGTACGACCCACCTCTCTGGCCCATTTTGTCATAACTTCCTTAACCTGGTTTTCCTCCGTTTCCCAAGTTAGTAACTGTTGATACAATATTTTTATGATTTTTTTAATCTAATTTCAATACTCTATCCCAGTACGTGTCTTTCTTCTCAAATCCTATTTTCTGATCTCCTCTAAAACTTTCTTTTATTTGCCAATAATTTAGCCATGTCATGGATGGTTCCAGTTGTTTAATTTCTTCGTAACTTTTCAAGCTAACTTCCTGATTTTCTACATTTAATAACTGTCTATATGTTAACCATTTTCCCCTTGGAAGTTCCCTCATATGTTCCACTTCCATTGGCGAGAACCACATCGGGACTTTAGTATAAAATCTTCTTTTATATTTGCCCCACGTTTCTATCAGTGCTGCTCTTAAATAATGGTGTTTTAAAAAATTTCTTTTTTATTTTTCTCCTTCATAGATAGCTATGCCATCCTTTATTTAGGTCGTATCCTTCCAGATCTAGCATTTTCTTGTCCTTCAGGTTTGCCCAATCCCTGACCCAACTCAGGCTCGCTGCCTCATAGTATAATAATAGGTCTGGGAGACCTAGGCCTCCTCTCTTCACATCATCTTTCAGGTATTTAAAGGCAAATCTAGCCTTTTTGCCATTTCATAAAATTTAGTAATTTCTTTATGCCAATTTTTAATGATTCTTTTATTCCTCAAGATTGGTATGTTCTGGAATAGAAAAAGGACCTCGGGTAAGATCTTCATTTTGACTGTTGCTATCTTTCCTAGGAGGGAAAGTTTGAGTGATCCCCATCTTCTCATTTTGTCCTTCATCTCCCTCCATCTCTTTTCATAATTATTTTTTTGGAGTTGAGCATTACTTGCCGTTAGCTCTATCCCTAGGTATTTTATCTTTTTCACTATTTCAATGCCCATTTTTTTTGTAGGTTCTCCCTATTCTTCTGTGTCATATTCTTTGTTAATTTTTTTGTTTTTTCCCAGTTAATCCTAAACCCTATCACTTCTCCAAAATTAGCAACAGTCTCCCACCATAAATCAAACTGTTCTAAAGGGTTCTCAATCAAACTAAATCGTCAGCGAAGGCACGTATTTTATAACTGTGATTTCTAACTCTGAGCCCTTTGAGGTCCCTATTTTTCCTGATTGCCTCTATTAATATTTCCAGCATCATGATGAACAATAGCGGGGAGAGTGGGCACCCCTGTCTTGTGCCTTTATGTATAGTTATATTACTCGACAGTTGTCCATTCGTTATTATTTTTGCCGTTTGTTGGGAATAGATTGCTTTGGTTGCGTTTACGAAATAATAACCGGCATCCATTTCTCTAAGAATTTCTAAAACACAAAACCAATTAACATTATCGAATGCTTTTTCTGCATCCAAAAACAGGAAAGCTATTTCCTTTTGTGGGTTTTTAATCATAGAATTCTATAGCGTTTAGGATGTTTCTCATGTTTTCTCTCATGTGTCTTCCTGTCAGGAAACCGGTTTGTTCTTCTTTAATCCTGTCCTTTAATACCTCCTTGAGTCTGGTTGCTAAGATGCTTGTGTAGATTTTATAGTCTGCATTCAGTAGCGATATTGGTCTATAATTTTTTATATTGGTTGTATCTGCTTTATCTTTTGGAAGTAGTGTTATATTGGCATTTTTCCATGTTGCCGGGACTCTCCCTTCTTCTAAAATTTTATTCATAACCTGCTGTAATGGTGTAATTAATATCTCTTGAAATGTTTTGTAATACAGCATTGTAAACCCGTCGGTTGCTTTATTGGGCGGAAGTCTCTTAATGGTTCTGCTTATTTCTTCACCTGTTATCATTCTGTTTAAAATCTCCCTCTGGTTCTCTGTGATCTTTGGGATGTCTTGTTTCCCCAAGTATTGAGTTACCTTTTCTTTTGGGATTTTGTCTTCCGAGTATAATTTCTGATAGTATTTGGTAAATTGTTTTTTTATATCTTCATTACTAGAGTAGTTTCCCCCCCCCTCTTGAATCTTGTTAATAATGTTTGCCTGTCTCTTTTTTTGCTAACTTCCTCGCCAACTATTTACCTACTTTATTCGCATTCTCAAAATGTTGTTGTTTAATGTATTTCAGTTTTTTTCCAATCTCCTCCACCTGTAATGCTTCCAAGTCTTTCTTAGCCACTTCTATTTTAAGTTTAGTTTCTTTATCCTGAGGTTTCACCTTTAGTTTAGCTTCTAATCTATCCACTTCCTCTAAGATTTTTGTATGTCTTAGTTGTCTTGACCTATTCATTCTGGCGTTATGCTGGATCATCAATCCTCTTATATACGCCTTGCTGGCGTCCCATATTACGTCGATTGGGGTGTCTTCCTCTGTATTAAGTTTGAAATATTCACATATCTTCTCTCTATATTTATTCTGATCAGCTACCTTTTTCAGCAGTGAATTGTTTAATTTCCATCTGAAACCTTCATCTTTCTTTCCTCTACACTCCACTACCATTTCTATTGGTGCATGACCCGAGTTTGTCCTTGACATGATTTTAATTTTTGTTACTTGATTCAATAATGATTTAGTGCCCCAGATCATGTCTATTCGTGACCAGGTTCAGTATCTACTTGAGAAGAACATAAAGTCTTTTTCGTCTTTGTGTTTATGCCTCCATATGTCTTGCAGACCTAGATCTACCTTCAACTGCTTGAATTTTTTTTGGAAGTTCTCCTGCCCCTTTTCCTTTCTTCTTCCTCCCTTGTTCTGATTGGTTGGTATTTAATACCCCATTAAAATCTCCCAATATCAGAAGATCATCATACTCTTGTTCTAATATTTTTTGATATAGGGCCTCTACAAATTTTATTTTGCTCCCATTGGGGGCATATATATTACAAATTAAAAATTTGTTCCCCTCTATTTCTATCCTGACCCCTAACATCCTTCCGTCTTGGTCACTAAACTTTTTTTCGGATGGGATTCTCTCGTTAACATATGTTGCCACCCCCCCTTTTTTCCGCACATGATGCGTAATATGTTTTCCCTAGACTTTTTTGTGTTAGATGTGCTACATGTTTATTTGCGATGTGCGTTTCCTGCAGACAGATCACGTCATATTTTCCTTTTTTAACTTGGTGCCATACCTTCTTTCTTTTATTGGGCGAGTTAAAACCATTAATGTTGTTAGAATAGATTTTACATCTTTGAGCCATCATCGTTTTTTTATCTCGTTGGCCTTGCTCACTATCCCTTTCTCAAAGTCCATTAGGTCTATTATATCTTCTGGAGATTTTTCCCTTGTCCTTTTCTTTTGTCTGCCCATCTCCCCCTCCTCCCCCAATCCCCCCATCCCCCATCCCCCCCGCCTCCCCCCCCTACTCCCCGCCCCTGTATTCAGATGTTTCTCGTAAAATGCCCTGGCTTTATATTCGCTTGTAATCCATATCTTGTTCCCCTCCCATGTCATCATCAGGCCCTCTTTTTTATCCCATTTAAATCTTATATTCCTTCTTCTTAATTCTTCTGTTAGAAAAAGATACTTGCGTCTTTTTTCTAATACTGATGTTGGATATTCCTTTAGGATTGCAATTCTGTTCCCTTTGTCATATGTTGGATTGCTAGCGTTTCCCTTTAAAACCTCGTCTCTCAAATTTTTTTTACTGAAATGGACCACTACATCTCTGGGAGTGTTGTATTTTTTGGCATAGTTTGAGTGTACTCTAATCACTCTATCTATATTCATGTCTACTTCCTCTTTTGTTTTGAGCGTAACATTAGACACAATCTCAATAACCTTTTCTCTTATATTTTCCTTTTCTCCTTCCCTCAGATTACGAAATCTTAATTGAAATTCTTTTTCTTTTGATTCCAAAATTTCCTGATGTGTCTTAATTACATTCAATGTTTTCTCAATTGCCCCCCTCTCTTTCTTTGCCATCTCTTGTTGTTTTTTAATCATTTCCATTGCCTTATCCCTTTCTTTGCAACCATTTTTAGTTAGGTCTAAATCTTCTCTTATCTTATTTATTTCTTCTTTGACAAGGGCTTGTATTTCCTCCTTTATATCCCTCTTTATCCCTAACATCTCTTCTCTAATCTCCAGATACTGTCTATCTTGTTTTTCCTGAATTTTGGATACTTCCGTTTGTAATTTCAAAATTTCTAAAATCATGTCTTTGATGCTATAATCTTCTGTTAGTGATTCCTTCCTTGCAGTCCCTCTTTTTTCCCTATCTTTTTCCATCCTTGTTTTAGGTGTATTCATGGCTCTTAGTTTCAGTAACCCTTCTGTTTTATCCTCTTCTATCTTGGTCCCTTATGCCAAGACTTAGTCCATTCAGGGTGGGGGAGGGAGGGAGAGAGGAAGGGGGGGGAGAGAAACAGAGTCTAAAGGGGTGAAGAGAGAGAGAAAGAAAGGAGAAGGAAAGAGAAAAGCCAAAAGAGGGCAATAACAAAGAAGCAGATCCCCTTGTTGCCTCTTCTACCTTCTGGACCATAAAATTGTCTGCAAGGCAAGTGAGGAATTTGTTGGACTTTGTACTCCTGGCTGAGTTTGTTTTCCAGCAGATATCGGGATAATTGAAATCACCCATGACTACTATGTCTCTTCTTTGTGCCTGTTTGGTCAGTTGTTGACAGTAGGCTTCATCAAGTCCTTCATCCTGACTCGGAGGTCTGTAGTAGACACCCACGATGAGATCTT
Organism: Anolis carolinensis; assembly: GCF_035594765.1. Taxonomy (NCBI): domain Eukaryota; kingdom Metazoa; phylum Chordata; class Lepidosauria; order Squamata; family Anolidae; genus Anolis; species Anolis carolinensis. The sequence goes on from NW_026943859.1 coordinate 76,302, forward strand.
TTTGAGTCCCGGTTCCCTTGATTCTTATCCAGATGCTTTCAAGCTGGTTTCCCAGATTACAGCCCTCAATGGTTAAATTCCAGTGATGGGAGTCATCCCACCAGGTTTCAGTGATGCCTATGACATCGTATGTGTGGTGCTGTGCTAAGAGTTGGAGTTCGTCTTGCTTATTTCCCATGCTCTGAGCATTAGTGTAAAGACATGTAAGCCCCTGTGACCTCCCCTCGAGCTGTTTATTTGGGATTATTGTGCTCTCTGTACTTGGCCTTGCTGTGTTTGTGCAGCCCTCCGTTTAGCCTTTTGGCAGTTCCCTGTGGTCATGGGTATTATAGTGTTCGCCAGGCTGTTGTTCCCGTCCCCCAGTGGATCTAGTTTAAAGTGCGCCTGATGAGGTTTGTGAGTCTGTGTGCAAAAAGATGTTTTCCTACTTGTGTGAGATGCACCCCATCACTTGCCAGTAGTCCATCCTCTTGGAAGAGTAGACCATGGTCAAGAAAGCCAAAATGCTCCTCTTGTACATTGTGTTTCCCTTGGAAGAATTTTAGTTTGAAATCAAAGCAGCTAAAGTATTGGGTCCACCTTATTTGCTTTGCTGACAGTTTGCGAGGGAATCTCAGGTGTTGCAAATTTTTGTGGTTAGACCACACCTCAAACGTGTTCCCACTCCCTTCCAGAAAGTGTCTCCAGGACTCAAAATTGCTATGGCCTCCCTCTACCAGATTGGCCAGTTTTTCTCTGTTTCACTAAACTTTTTCGACAGATAGCCACATGGCTTAAGATTCCCCCCTTCGTCCTTCTGTAGCAAAACTGCCCCATATGCACAGTCTGATGCATTGCAGTGTATCACAAATGCATATGTCAGGGTGTTGTAGGGTGGGCTCTTCCTTGAATCATTTCTTAAGAGCCTCCTGGCATTCTAACGTCCAGGTCAGTTTGGCCCCAGGGGCCTTCACTTTGGCTGTTTTCTCCCTCCCTTTCGTTTTTAACAAGTCAGTTAATGGCAAAGTGAGACGCGCAAAATCCTTAATGAATGTTCTATAGAAATTTGCAAACCCCAGAAAGGATTGCAGCTTTTTCCGTGTTTTAGGGGCTTCCCACCCCCTTATGTCTTCCACTTTCGTAGGGTCCATCGCTACCCTCTGGGGGGAAATCCTATACCCTAGAAAGTCTATCTGGTCCCTGTTGAACTCGCATTTGGCCAGCTTCGCGTACAGTTTCGCTTCCCTCAATTTCTGGAGAACCTCTCTAACTAATTTCACGTGTTGCGCTTTGTACTGACACATTATTAAGATGTCATCCAAAAAAATAAAAACTCCCCTGTACAATAATGGATGCAACACTTCATTAATCAGTTGCATGAATGCTGCCCCCCCCCACTCAGCCCGAAAGGGAGGCCACGATAATTATACAGTCTGAAAGCGCGGGGGAAAGCCGTCTTCCACCTGTCCTCTGGATTGATTCGTAATTTATGATATGCTTCAATCAAATCTAGCTTGGTGAATACCTTCCCCTCTGACAATTGGGCAATCAAATCCTTCACTACAGGCAGGGGGTATTTATTTACAGTACTGATTGCATTCAGGCCCCTGTAGTCGATGCAGAGCCTCAACAATTGGTCCTTTTTCCGCCTAAACAACACTGGTGCTCCTAAAGGAGAATTTGAATGTTCAATGAAACCCCTCGCTAGGTTCCTATCAATATATTTTCTCAGCTCCTCCTTTTCTCTAGCTGACATTGGATATATTTTTGCCTTAGAAAGCTCTGCTCCTGGGACTAGCTCTATTTTCACTTTGACTCTCCGTTTCAGTGGAAAATTGTCCGTTTCCTTCTCGTCAAAAACGTCCACAAAATCACGGTACTCTGGGGCAATTTCTCTGCCAGTTCTACTTGTCTGATGGAATCCTCCTCTCCCCTGCTCCCTGGCTCCCTCTCGGCTTCCTGGTTCCCCTCTCCACACCTTATTCTGAAATGTATGCTCTTATCTCTCCAGTTGATTTGCGGGTTGGCCTGCCCTAACTATGGCATGCCTAGTATAACATTGTAGCTGGCTATTTGTGATATCACAAATGACACCCTTCGTTCCCAATGCCCTATTTTACACTTCACGCCTTCGACACTGTGTCTAGCTAATGATCCTGATGCCATAGATCCATCCAACTGTGAAAAGGCTATTGGGGATTCTAGGCTTGTCCTTTCACATCCTAGTCCCGCTGCTAACTCGGGTGTAATGATGTTCCTGGAACATCCACAATCAATAAATGCTTTACATGTTGCCTGATTACTGCCACTCTCGAGCTGAATTGGAACTACCAACATTCTTTTGTCCTGACTTACCAACTCCCCTGAACGGTCCCCCATCGGTGGTTCTTCCTCTGCACATTTGCCGGCCTAAGCCTTCGGCTTGGGTTGACCTCCGCCTTTATTTATTTATTTATTTATTTATTTTTCAAACTTATATGCCGCCACTCCCCTAGGGCTCGGAGCGGCTTACAAGAACCGGCTAAAATCAACAATTTAAAAAATATTTTAAAAACATCCTAAAAGCACCTTTTAAAACATCAACAACAGAACTCAAAAGCCTGTCGAAACAGGTGTGTCTTACATGCCCTGCGGAAGGCCAAAAAGTCCCGCAAGGCACGAACTTCAGGTGGGAAGGTGTTCTAGAGAGACGGCGCCACTGCTGAAAAGGCTCTGCGTCTAGATGCTGTTAGACGCAAGGTCTTAAAACTGGGGACTTCCAATAGGTCTTGGTCCTCAGAACGGAGGGATCTCTGTGGTTTGTAAGGAGTGAGGCGGTCCCTCAGGTACATCAGCCCTAGACCATGTAAGGCCTTGAAGGTAAGCACCATCACTTTGGAAGTGAGCCGGTGCTCAATCGGTAACCAGTGCAGCTGCCGTAAAATTGGTGTTATGTAGCATCTCATCGGGACTCCTGCAAGGAGCCGGGAAGCTGCATTTTGCACCAATTTGAGCTTCCGGATCACCGACACAGGAAAGCCAATGTAAAGGGCGTTACAGTAATCCAGTCTCAAGATGACTGTAGCCTGGATCACCGTAGCCAGGTTGTCCCTAGACAGATAGGGGCCCAGCCGTCTAGCCTGCCGAAGATGAAAAAAAGGCAGTTTTGGTAACTGCGGCGACATGGGCCTCCATCGTCAATGAAGGGTCCAAGAGGACTCCCAGACTCTTTACCAGTAAAGACGGGCATAGCACTTCGCCACCCAGGGTTGGCAACTGGATATCCCCACTGCCCGGTCGGCCCTGCCATAGGATCTCCGTCTTTGCTGGATTCACCCTCAGCCTACTGGAACGCAACCATCCAATAGTGGCCTCGAGGCACTGATGAAAACTGTCAGGTACAGAATCCGGTCGGCCCTCCATCTTTAACACAAGCTGAGTGTCGTCAGCATATTGATAACACTCGAGCCCGAAATCTCAGAGCAGCTGAGCAAGTGGTCGCATATAGATGTTAAACACAATGTAGAGGGGACCTTTCAGAGACCAGGCCTTCCCTCTCCACTCGCTGTCCACGGTTGTGAAGAAAGGAGGCCAGCCAATTTAAAGCTGTCCCCCTGACTCCAGCAACGGCAAGGCAGTGGGTCAGAAGATTGTGATCGACTGTGTCAAATGCTGCAGTGAGATCCAATAACACAAGCAGCACCGACCCGCCCTGGTCAAGCTGGCATCGGAGATGATCTGTGATGGAAACCAATACAGTCTCTGTCCCATGCCCCGCACGGAAGACAGACTGGAAAGGATCCAGTCCGGCAGCTGCCCTACTGCCCTCTCAATCACCTTGCCCAGAAATGAAAGATTCGAAACTGGGCAGTAGCTGGAGGGAACCGAACGATCTAAATCTGTTTTTTTCAGCAGAGGAGAGATCACCGCCTCTTTTAAGCCCTCTGGAAATACTCCTTGCTCAAGGGAGCTGTTTATTATCTTCAGCAGCGGGTCACGTAATCCCTCCAGGAAGGATTTCACCAACCAAGAGGGACACGGATCGAGGGAGCAAGTGGTCGGTCTGGCTGCAGCTATGAGCCTATCGAGAGCCTCTGCGTCCAGTGGGATGAACCGGTCGAGGGTGGGCCCAGCGAGTGGTCACGGCATCCCAAGTTCTCTCACTGTGTCGATTGTGGCAGGGAGGTCCCGGCGTAGTAGCGAAATCTTGTTGGTAAAATAGGTCTGAAAAGCCTCAGCTGAACGGGCCTGATTATCACTTTTTGGGACGATAGGGACCGTTGTTAAAGATAGAATAATTTTAAACAATTTTGCCGGGCGTGAGCTGGCAGACGCTATCAGAGAGGCATAATAGGACTCCGTGAAAGCCCTATAGGCTGATCTCGATACTCCATCACGGAGTTCTCGCCACATGCTCTCTAGCCGTCTCTTTTCTCGCTTCATCGGTCGAAGTTCCTCGGTGAACCAAGGAGACCGGTTTCGGTGGGGTTGGAGAGGGCGTCTAGGGGCGATCTCATAGAGTGCATTGAACAGCCTGGTGTTCCATGAGTCCACCTGTGCATCGATCGAGTCGGTGACTGGCTCCAGATCTCTCAGAGCATTCCGGAACCTACTGGGTTCCATAAGATTCCTTGGGCGAGCCCAGATCAGCTCGGCGCCCTTGTCGAGTGGGTAGGCATGCTCCAACCGGACTCTTAGGGCACAGTGATCCGACCATGGAACCTCTATAGTAGAGACTTGGGTCAGTTGAATTCCTGCGCTGAAGATCAGATCTAGTGTGCGTCCCGCCTGATGCCTAGGCCCAGTACTACAAAGCGAGAGTCCTAGTGTCTCCATGGTGGACACTAGGTCCGTAGCTGCTAATGAGCAAGAGTGGACGTTGAAATCTCCCAAGACAATGAGTCTGGGGAACCTTAGGGGCCACTCCGACACCGTCTCAAGCAGCTGGGGTAGGCTGTCTGCTGGTGCACTGGGCGCACGGTACACCAGCAGGAAGGCTATACTCTCAGGAGAATCCCACGCCTTCCCCTTTTCTCTGCCAGCATTCGGCGGCCCTGTGCCCCAGTCGGCCGCACACAAAACAACCGCTCCTGCTTGCTTTCACATTCCCTTTCAGCTCTGCTCTTCTCTGGAGTCAATTCTCCCTTCCGGCTTCCCTCCTTCATCTGCGGCTGTTGTTGCTGCCCTCCTCTGTGCCTCCTCGCTTGGGCCAGCGATGTCTCGACGCACCCCGCTAGCTGGATCCACCCCCTCAATATGTCAGGCTCATTGCGGTGTACTGCCCAGGAGAGAATCTCCCGCCTGAGTCCTTCTTTAAAGATCTCAACCTTGGTCACTGCGGACCATTCTGGCACTTTTTCAGCAAGGCATTGGAATTCCTCCGCGTATTCAGACACCGATCTCTGTCCCTGGGAGACGGTCTTTAGCTTCTCCCTCACCCGGATCTGCTCTAATGGGTCTCGGAAACAGGCCTCCAGAGCTTCCATGAAATGTTTCACCAACCTCAAACATGGGTCGTGCCGCACGTGCAGCTGGACGTACCAGCTAGCTGCTCCCTTCTTCAGCACTGCACCGATGGCTCGGACCCGGCTAGACTCCATCCTAAAGGTATGGGCATTGTCTTCCATATAGCCCCTCACCGTGGTGAGGAAGAAGTCTAAATCATGGGACTCTCCCCCATATTCAGCTCTCAGTTCCTCCCTTCTTTGCTGGAGGCCTGGTGGTGGTAACCTTCCAGGATCTGCATGTTGTCTGTCCCCTCGGACCCTGGGAGGTCCCACAGGTTCCTCCTGCTGCCCTGTGCCACTCCCGGCGTTTGCCAGGGGCACCAGGGATTCGGGCCGGCTGCACCCCAAAGTTTCAGGTCCTCGCTGCCCTTCTCTTCCATTCTCTCCAAGCCTTTTCGAGTTTTGGGGCGGGCTCCAGCCTCTCTGTATAATTCCTCATCTCTGGCTACTGGTAGGTCAGCGAGTCCCCAGCTGCTTCTAGTGCTCCACGCCAACCCCGCTCAAGGCCCTTCTCCTTCCTTTGCCTCAGCTAAGATGGCAAGGCGCTCCATTGCCTGCGACATCATCGCTAGGGTCATCTCCATTGCTCTCATCCTTCCCTTCAGCACGGCCATCTTCAGAGGGGATGGGAGGTCCGACTGGTTCTCCTCCTCCGAGCTGCCCCCTTGCATCCTTCCACGTCTCTGTGTTACCCCATTCGGCTAGGCGTATGCTGTGGATGATGCTAAGGCCGCTAGCCACTCGAACTCTGCTTGGGTTCCGTCAGAAGAGGAACTTGCTGGACCCCCTCCTGCTCCAAGCAGATCCTCCTTCTGCTGCATATCGCAACTCACCGCAGCCGCGGGACCATGCCTGGTTTTCTTGGCTTTGCTGTCGGCTCACTACAGCCGCTCCTGAATGAATACACGAGACTTGCTGTGTTGTCACCAGAAATTTTACTGCAGGAAACATCGACATGGAAAAGCCAAGAATGGGAGGCATCTGCCAGCATTCCTTTATATACCCTTCCCCCTCATTTGAAGATACCTTTCCCGCCCAACAAAACCCCGCGAAGTTTCCCCGCCAAGTCCAGCAGCCATTTCTTCTCAGGATCCCGGGATGCAGGTGTCTTATCAGTTCACAATTTCAGTGACCCTGAAACTCAGCGACATATTCAGGCTCTAGTAGCAGGGTTCTGACAGTGCTCAGTAGCAGACTGGCAGCAGTGGAGTTGGCGCAACGAGGTTTGTGTGCTCCCTGTACGTAGCTCCGGTGAGCAATCTGGCTGCTGCCCATTGGACCATTTGGAGCTTCTGAACAGTCTTCAAAGGCAGCCCCACATAGAGCACGCTGCAGTAATCTATTTGGGATGTAACCAGAGCGTGGACTTGCACGGCCAAGTCTGACTTCCCAAGGTACGGGCGCAAGTGGCACACAAGTTTTAATTGTGCAAGAGCCCCCCCTAGCCACCACTGCAACCTGGGGTTCCAGGCTCAGCGATGAGTCCAGGGTCACTCCCAAGCTGCGAACCTGTGTCTTCAGGGGGAGTGCGACCCCGTCCAACACAGGCTGTAACCCTATGCCCTGTTTGGCCTTCTCTGCTGTGGCCCCCCGATTGTGGAACTCACTGCCCGGTGAGATTAGGCAAGCCCCCACATTAGCAGCCTTTAAGAAAGACCTGAAAACATGGCTCTTCCGTTGTGCTTTTGGAGAGTAATCACTACATACATCCGTTTTGCTGCTCTCCTTCAATATCTGTCCTCTAGATTGCACCGCCACTCTATGACCCTGTCCTCTGTGGTTTTTACTCCTACTTCCTTTCTCACCCCGAGTTTTAACGTAGTGTTCATGTGGCCCGCCCTTGGTTTTATTGTTCTTTTGATCTTGTTTAATGTAGTGTATATTTTCTTTTATTGTGTTGTTTAATGTGCTATGATTTGTTGTTCTATTATATTTTGTTATATTGTATTGTTCTGGGCATGGCCCCATGTAAGCCGCCCCGAGTCCCCGTTGGGGAGATGGTGGCGGGGTATAAATAAAGTTTATTATTTATTATTATTTGGCCTTGCGACTGATCAGGAGGACCGCCACCTTGTCTGGATTCAATTTCAATGTGTTTGCCCTCATCCAGACCGTCACAGCAGCCAAGCACTGGTTCAGGACCTGAACAGCCTCCTTAGTAACAGGTGGGAAGGACTGATAAGAGTTGGACGAACCCCAACACTCCGGATGATTTCTCCCAATGGCTTCATGTAGGTGCTAAACAACATGGGAGACAGTACTGAGTCCTGCGGGACCGCACAGGACAAACACGCTCATGCCTTTCCAAAGATCATAATTCTCCAAAAGTTTAGGTCCCTCGCCCATCTTTACCATTCCTGTATTGCTGTCATTAGGACACATGTGCATTGCATTTTATATTATACTAGCTGTGCCCGGCCATGCGTTACTGGGGCATAGGAGACAGCCTGGCTTTGAAGCTGCAAGGCTGTTCAGTGTTAATCAAGCTGGGCAACAAAGGGGTTTATTCTGTGGAATGTCCATGGTGGTAGAAAGAACTCTTGTCTGCTTGAGGCAGGTGTGAATGTTGCAGTTGAGCTCCTTGATTAGCATTGAATAGCCTTGCAGCTTCAAGGTCTGGCTGCTTACTACCTGGAAGAATCCTTTATTGGGAGGTGTTAGCTGGCTCTGATTGTTTCCTGTAAATTCCTGTTTCGGGCCCTCCAGGTGTTTCGGACTTCAACTCCCACAATTCCTAACAGCCTCAACAGCCTTTCCTTTCCCCCTGGGCCTGAGGCTGTTAGAAATTGTGTTTGCCCAGAGGCGGTTCAACCGCCAGGCAATATAGTCATTTGCCTGTGGCGCCACCCTCCTGGGGGCGCCCTCGAGCCTCCTTCCCCTTCGGCTGGGCCTTCGGGAAGGCCCAGGGAGGCCGCAGCAGCAAGGCCAGCCAAATCACGGCCCTCTTTTGGGACGCGGCGCCCAGGAGAGGAGGGGAAGGGGGTAAGGGGAAGGGGTGTCTCACGAAGCCAGGGTGCACCCCCCCCTCCTCTTCTCTTCTCCTCCCCAGGCACGCGTGGTTACAGCTGAAGCCCAAAGAAAGCCAAGGAGAAGGAAGAGGCAAGCCGAAAAGTGTATGCGCTGCCAGTAAACAAGTCATGCCCCTCCCCCTTACATGCCTATCACCAAACATTTAAAGGGTAGGTCAGTGTCCTGGGCAGGAGGAGGAGGAGGAGGAGGAGGAACAGCAGAGGGAAACAGGGGAACTCAGCCCCGGAGATAATATAAACTACAAGCGCACAGATGCCCAGGAAATTTGAGGGATATCTTGTTCAACTGTGTGTATATATATAGGTAAAGGTAAAGGTTTTCCCCTGACGTTAAGTCCAGTCATGACCGACTCTGGGGGTTGGTGCTCATCTCCATTTCTAAGCCGAAGAAGGTCATGTGGCCACTGGCATGACTGCATGGAGTACGGTTACCTTACCTAACCTTAGACTGGGATGAAGGCAGCAAATCCACATCAAGTGCTGCCTGCTTCTGTCCAAGGAGATCTTATGTCCAGTTGGGGAGAAAGCGTCTTTTTCATAAGAAAACTCTACAATCAGGACTGTAAATAAAGAAAAATCTGAATTCGGGAATTCCAGACAACTAACATCTCCCAGCCAAGGATTCCCCCAGGAAGGAAACTGTGGAGGGAGAGAAGTAGTGTGCATTATCAAAGTCATTATTATTATTACTATTATTATTAAGATTATTATTATTGTGTTGCTTTGAGCTATGAAAATGAACACAATCTGGCCCCAAGTACTAAAAAACTCTTAAACCAGAACTGTAAATAAAGAACAACACTATGCAAACAGGGTAATTCCAGGCAGGAAACAATCAGGGCCAGCTAACACCTCCCAACCTAGGATTCCCCCAGGGAGGAAACTGTGGAGGGAGAGAAGCAGTGTGTATTACCAAAGTCATTATCATTATTATTATTATTATTATTATTATTATTATTATTATTATTATTATTATCATTATTGTGTTGCTTTGAGTCATGAAAATGGACACCATCTGGCCCCAAGTATGAAAAAACTCTTAAACCAGAACTGTAAATAAAGAACAACACTATGCAAGCAGGGTAATTCCAGGCAGGAAACCATCAGGGCCAGCTAACACCTCCCAACAAAGGATTTCCCCAGGCAGGAATCAGCCAGGCCTTGAAGCTGCAAGGCTATTCAATGCTAATCCCAACGATCAGTTTCAACATTCTCATTGGCCTCCATCAGAGAAGAGTTCTTTCAAACACTGGACCTTCCACAGATATGTAAACATCGCTTGCTTAGTTTCCAACAAACCGCACACACAGCCTTGGAGGATGCCTGCCAGAGATGCAGGTGACCCGTCAAGAGAGAATGCTTCTCGAACATGGCCATACAGCCTGGAAAACTCACAGCAACCCCATGCTTTCCTTCCTTCCTGCCCTGGCTTCTGCCAAGAAAATGAGACTTTGTACTTGCATTGGTTCTTCCTGGGAAAGGTAGGATCAAAAAGGCTCAAGTTGTCAATGAGTGTTTCTCTCTCCCTGTGGTAGGTGGTGTGGAATACATTATCCTGGCCTCTGCAACATCAGCTCCAATGGCTGCCCATCTGCTACTGGCCTGAATTCAAAGTGCTGGTCTTGACCTATCAGGCCTAAACGCTTCTGGTCCAGGGTTGTTTTATGTTTTCCGGGCTGAATGGCCATGTCCCAGAAGTATTCTCTCCTGACGTTTCACCCCCATCTATGACAGGCATCCTCAGAGGTTGTGAGAGTCCACATTGCCTTATATCCCAGTTCAAAGCAGATTTTATTCAGCTGCGTGGAAGGGGCCTTGGGAAAATTATCTTTGCAGTCATAATTTAGTGCGAGTGGTGAGCATGGTTCCAGGATCTCATTCTAGGTTTTGAACTGGATTAATCTTCACTGCCAGATAATCTGGGATAAGCAGATAATCTGGGATCAGATCCTGGGATATAGGCCAATGTAGGTGACGGTCCTGGAGGAGGAATAAAGGTGTGTGTGTGTGTGTGTATATATATATATATGTGTGTGTGTGTGTGTGTGTGTGTGTGTGTGTGTGTGTGTGTGTGTATAGGGAGCTCCCAGTGGCACAGTGGGTTAAACCACTGAGCTGCTGAACTTGCTGATCGAAAGGTTGCAGGTTCAGATCTGGGGAGCAGAGTGAGCACCCGCTATTAGCCCCAGCTTCTGCCAGCCTAGCAGTTTGAAAACATACAAATGTGAGTAGATCAATAGGTACTGCTCTGGCAGGAAGGTAACGGCCACTGGCACCACCACCTTCACGTCAGCAACCCAATAATTTGTTGGCTGTTCGAATTTGGGGAGCAGGGTGAGCTCCCACTGTTAGCCCCAGCTTCTGCCAACCTAGAAGTTCAGTGATTGGTTTGGGTGGGGGCGCCAAAATTTCTGTTTGCCTACACTTGAAAATGACCTTGGACCAGCTCTGTGCGGATGGAAGGATGTCACGCCACATGTACGACATCCCTAACGGTCACCAACATTGGCCTCTTAGGCCGCAAGTAAAACAGGGCTTCTGTCCCACCCCCTTTAAAAAAAGTGAAGACACTCAAGGTATCAGGGTTTTTTTAGTCCTGGTTGAGGCCTTGAATATAAATGAATCCTGTTCATAGAATCATAGAATCATAGAATAGTAGAGTTGGAAGAGACCACATGGGCCATCTAGTCCAACCCCCTGCTAAGAAGCAGGAAATCGCATTCAAAGCACCCCCGACAGATGGCCATCCAGCCTCTGCTTAAAAGCCTCCAAAGAAGGAGCCTCCACCATAGTCCGGGGCAGAGAGTTCCACTGGTGAAAAGCCCTTCTCACAGTGAGGAAGTTCTTCCTGATGTTCAGGTGGAATCTCCTTTCCTGTAGTTTGAAGCCCTTGTTCCCTTGCGTCCTAGTCTGCAGGGCAGCAGAAAACAAGCTTGCTCCCTCCTCCCTATGACTTCCCTTCACGTATTTGTACATGGCTCTCATGTCTCCTCTCAGCCTTCTCTTCTGCAAGCTAAACATGCCCAGCTCTTTAAGCCGCTCCTCATAGGGCTTGTTCTCCAGACCCTTCATCATTTTAGTCGCCCTCCTCTGGACGCTTTCCAGCTTGTCAACATCTCCCTTCAACTGTGGTGCCCAGAATTGGACACAGTGTGATTCCAGGTGTGGTCTGACCAAGGCAGAATAGAAAGAGGGGGAGCAGGACTTCCCTGGATCTAGACGCTATTCCCCTCTTGATGAGGCCAGAATCCCGTTGGCTTTTTTAGCTGCCGCGTCACATTCCTGGCTCATGTTCCCCTTCCTCCCCACGAGGACGCCAAGGTCTTTTTCGCACACACTGCTGTCAAGCCAGGCATCGTCCCCCATTCTGTATCTTTGATTTCCATTTTTTCTGCCGAAGTGAAGTATCTTGCATTTGTCCCTGTTGAACTTCATTTTGTTAGTTTCGGCCCATCTCTCTAGTCTGTCAAGATCGTTTTGAATTCTGCTCCTGTCTTCTGGAGTGTTAGCTATCCCTCCCAGTTTTGTGTCGTCTGCAAACTTGATGATCGTGCCTTCTAACCCTTCGTCTAAGTCGTTAATAAAGATGTTGAACAGAACCGGGCCCAGGACGGAGCCCTGCGGCACTCCACTTGTCACTTCTTTCCATGATGAAGACGACGCATTGGTGAGCACCCTTTGGGTTCGTTCGCTTAGCCAATTACAGATCCACCTAACCGTAGTTTTGTCTAGCCCACATTTGACAAGTTCCTTGCCAGAAGGTCGTGGGGGACTTTGTCGAAGGCCTTACTGAAATCCAGGTACGCTACATCCACAGCATTCCCTGTATCGACCCAACTCGTAACTCTATCGAAAAAAGAGATCAGATGAGTCTGGCATGACTTGTTTTTGGTAAATCCGTGTTGACTATTAGCAATGACCGCATTTGTTTCTAAGTGTTCGCAGACCACTTCCTTAATGAACTTTTCCAGAATTTTGCCTGGTATCGATGTGAGGCTGACCGGACGGTAATTGTTTGGGTCGTTCTTTTTTCCCTTCTTGAAGATAGGGACCACATTCGCCCTCCTCCAATCTGCTGGGACTTCTCCCGTTCTCCAAGAACTCTCGAAGATAATTGCCAGTGGTTCTGAAATAACTTCCGCTAGTTCCTTCAGTACTCTTGGATGTAGCTGATCTGGCCCTGGGGACTTGAATTCGTTTAGAGTGGTCAGGTGTTCCTGGACAACTTGTCTCCCTATTTGGGGTTGGATTTCCCACAATCCTTCATCCATTTCATGTTGCTGAGGTTGAAGATGGCTTTCTTTTTGTGAGAAGACCAAGGCAAAGAAGGCATTAAGCAGTTCTGCCTTTTCCCTGTCCCCTGTCGCCATCACCCCATCTTCTCCTCGCAGTGGCCCTATCGCCTCCTTTTTCTTCCTTTTTCTACCAACGTAAGCAAAAAAGCCTTTTTTGTTGTTTTTTATGTCCCTGGCAAGCCTGAGCTCATTTTGCGGTTTAGCCTTGCGAACCTTTTCCCTACAGGTGTTGGCTATATGTTTGAATTCTTCTTTGGTGATTTCTCCCCTTTTCCACTTCTTGTGCATGTCACTTTTGAGCTTTAGCTCAGTTAGAAGTTCTTTGGACATCCATTCTGGCTTCTTTGCACTTGTCTTATTTTTCTTCTTTGTTGGCACTGTTTGCATTTGCGCCTTGAGTATTTCATTTTTGAAAAACTCCCATCCATCCTTAACTCCCTTGTTTTTTAATACTGGTGTCCATGGAATGCCGCTCAGTAATTCCTTCATTTTTTGGAAGTCAGCTCTCTTAAACTCTTCAAGTTATTTCCTTGTTATCACCTGGCATGTTTTAGCCACACGGCACCACGAGGCTGCAAAAGCAAGAGAGTCCGTCTTGCAGAAACCAAAGCCTTGCCAGCGGATGCCGTGGATGGCGGGATCAGGGTGGGAGATGTGGGGAAGGCCACCAGAGTGACCCACATCACCATTCCCTTTGTGAGGGGTGGGCCACACTCCCACTCACAGCAGTCCTGATTGGACACAGCAGCAGCCAATCGGGGGCCAGCAAGGGAGGGGTTCTGGAGGGCTTGACATCACAAGGACAGGCAGTGGCAGTTGCGGAAGGAAAGGGCAAAGAGGGCAGAAGCAGGTGAGGAGGGGGCAGGACGGCGGCCTGGGGCGGGGCCCACACTCCTAGGGCGCTCATCCAGGCGGCTCAGCGGTGGGCAGTCTGCCTCCTGCAACATATCCCAGACCGAACGGCCAGAGAGCGTGAAGCCCAGGGCTTCCGAAAGGAGAGCTGCCTTCTGCAGCCGATACAGAAGGGGGGGGGGCGATGCCTGGCCCGAGAGCAGGACGCGTGGACACGATCTGGGATCCTCGTGGGGAGGAAGCGGGACAGGAGCCAGGAATGCCGCGCGGCGGCTAGAAAAGCCCATGGGGCGTTGGCCTGCACCCAGAGGCGCCTGGTGCCTGGATCCCGGGACGGAGGTCCTGCTCCCCCTCCGGCCGATCCCGCCTTGGCCGGACCACTTTCCGGGAGTCACCCTGTGCCCCATCCTGGGCACCGCCATCCAAGGGAGAGGTGTCCAGAGGAAGAGGGAGACTCAAAGGATCGAGGGTCTGGAGAACAGTGGAACTCTCTGCTGCAGAGTCTGGCGGAAGCGTCTTCCCTGGAAACCTTTAAACAGAGGCTGGATGGCCGTCTGTCAGGGGTACTTTGATGGTGCTTTCCCTGCAGGGCAGAAGGGAGTTGGGCTGGATGGCCCACCGGGTCTCTTCCAAGTCTATGATTCTATGGGTCTATGGTTTCATGTATTCAGTTCCTTACTGTTTCAGCTGCATTTCTTTGGTTAGGCGTGGCTGGAAGCGTAAAGCCGGCCACAGGGAGCGCACAACCCCCTTTTGCAATGGCTCCACTGGCTGCAGTTCAGTGGCCACGACCTGTAAAGCTCCCCATAAAGTCCTCAGGCCCAGGTCATTGGGCAGACCCACCTCCCAGGATGACCCCCAAGGCCATGCAGTCCAGCCCGTACTACTATGGAGGAAGACACCACTCAAGCCCTCCTGGCAGATGGCCAGCCAGACCCTGTTCAAACGCCTCCAGAGATGGAGATTCCACTGAACTCCCAGGCAGCACCTTCGTTCACTGTATTCAGCCAGCTCTGAACCCCAGGAAGTTCTTCCTAATGTTCAGGCGGAATCTTTCCCGCTGTGATCTGAATGTGTCTCTGGAGCAGCAGAGAACAACCCTGCCCTCTTTTACCCAATGGGACATCCCTCCCAATACTGAAACGTGGCTCCTCTCCGGTCCCCTCCCTTTGCCTTCTCTCCTCCAAGCTCGACATCCCTGGCACGATGATATATGCTGTATGGTTTGGATGGAATTGTAAGAAAGATGAATGAATGAGAACTAATAATTTTGGAGACACCATTCAGAAAGGCTGAGGCTTGGAAAGAGGTGAAGAATTCATGAACTGTAATTAAAAGCTGCTGAACTGCTGACATTGCCGATAAGAACTGTGATAAATGATTCACTGATGAACTATTGGGTGAAAAACAACATGTTTACATTATCAGAGACAATGGCTCTTTGAGTTAAGGAAATATTTACAAGGTTCCTTATGTTAAGAAGGAAACCAACACAAGGCTGCTTGCGTTTGCCAACACCAATTAGGCAGGGTCAACATCTGCCAGGAAACGGAGATGGAGCCAGGAAGGTCCAGGACGGAAGATGTCTATCATTCACTTACAACTTTGGGACAACGTCAGCGGAAATATTGCTATATAAGAGACCTTATTCGGTAAAAGGTAAAGGTTTCCCCTGACGTTAAGTTCAGTCGTGACCAACTCTGAGGGTTGGTGCTCATCTCCATTTCTTAGCCAAAGAGCTGGCATTGTCCATAGACACCTCCAAGGTCATGTGGCCACTGGCATAACTGCATGGAGTGCCGTTACCTTCCCGCCAGAGAGGTACCTATTGATCTACTCAAATTGGCATGTTTTTGAACTGCTAGGTTGGCAGGAGCTGGGGCTAACAGCGGGCGCTCATTCCGCTCCCGGGATTTGAACCTGGGACCCTTTGGTCCACAAGTTCAGCAGCTCAGCCCTTTAACACACTGTGCCACCAGGGGCCCCAAGAGACCTTCTTACAATCCCAAAATGGTGACAGACAGCAGTGCTCCTTGGGAAGGAGAGAGATGGGGTACTTTGGAGGGTGGCAGATCTGCAATGGAAAGCGGGAGCCCAGTCACTGGCCGCCTTTTCTCAAGGGAAGAGCAAGGAGTGCGTTTCGGAGTCATGTTCTTTGTGGCATTTTGGCGCTCTGCCGTTTAAGAAGTTTTGTGCGTTGGCAGTTTTGCAAGGAAGCCCTCTGGCCTAACAGGTGTTCCTCACGGTGGAAGAATGGAGATTGGTAATGTTTGGATGAATAAATGTTTATATGTGTAAGTGAATGTTGGGTGAACATGTAATTCCCCTTTTGTTTGTTTGTTAGCCATTGTAACTGTAGGATTGTGTATCCAGTGTAGTTCCATAGAATCGGTATGTCTGTATGTCTAAACGCTCTGATAAAAAAGTTCTGATGTACCCTCTCACACTGAAATTGCAATAAAAAGAACCTTTGTTGAAAAGGATTCATGACATCCCCATCTCTCTCAGTCGGTTGGTGGTTTCCAGCCGTTGGCCAAGTGGTCGCCCTTCCCTAGGCACCTCCCAGTCTGTTTCCGTTATCCGTGATGACACGGCTGTTCTCGTGGAACAAGGTCCTCAGATTCTGCCAGAGAGGCAGAGGAGGATGGGAGAGGAGACACATTGGAGAGGAGCTTCCAATGACGGGACAGAAGCGGGCGGCCAGGACACCTCTTGCTGTCCATGCCTTCCCTTGCAAAACCAGGTTGGGATCAGATGGCGGCCGCTGAAAAGTTGGGCTTTGGACAGGTCCCTTCCTCCTGCTTGATAGCTCCTGCTCTGAGATCTGTTAAGGGTTAAAGTCACAGGAGCCCCATTGTGATCCAGTTGGACCAGGCCGGTTGGGAGCAGCGCAAGAGGCCTACTATGCCATGACTGTGTGTGGAGAATTCACTGGGGTGCCTTGTTTCTCTTGTTATTTCATGACATTTTGTAGCTCTGTCTTGGCTTGCAGGTTCACCGTAGGATGAGACCTCTCTCAGTGTAAGGACAGCAAATGGCACCCAAAAAGCCCCCCGCTGCGGCACGTAAGTCCTCTCTGCTTCTACCATTGTCTTTACAGGAATCAAGCACACACACACACACACACACACACACAATGGGTGCGTGCACACTTGAGAATGAGTGCAGTTGGACACCGCTGCAACTGCCCTGGCTCAGTACTATGGAACATAATGGGAGCTGGACTTTTACAAGGCCGTGATGGGTGGTGCCTCACCAAGCTACGTCTCCCGTGTGTCGCGCCCCAGGCCTGAAGCCACCTATGACCAGAGCAGCACACAAGAGTCCAGAGTAAAGGCAAACCATTTATTGTAAAAAACATACAAAATATGTACGACAAAAAGCAGGAATAAGGAAAGGAGGTGTAGAATCCAGAAAGTCAACAATCAAATGTCTCTTGTAAATCCAGAAGAAAAGCAGTTCAAGAATAGTCCCAAAATCAAAAAGCAACTTAAGTCCATGAGCAAAACTTGAACAAGGATACACCACATGAACATGGGAAATACTTGAATCCCTAAACCAAGGCAAGAATACTTGAATCCCTAAACCAAGGCAAGAACTAGAGAATACTTGAATCCCAGAATACTTGAATCCCTAAACCAAGGCAAGAACTAGAGAGCCCAGGCCTGGATGTAACTTGAAAACCACGTTGCCTGAGCTGAAGAGCAAAGTGCTTGTTAGCTCCTAATATACAGACATAAAAGCATTACGTCGCCCCTGGAACTTTTGCTTCCCACGAAGGCGTGATGACCTGCGGATCTGGTTATCTGCCCAAATTTGCAAGTGAGCTTCCTGGCTTAGGTCACCAGATGCATTCCCATAAGAATTTCTCATCAATTCGTCTTCGCTAGACTCCTTATCTGGAGAGGGTGATTCCATCTCCCATGACTGGCCTTGAAGGCCTTGAGGTTCAATTACATTATCAGGCCCAGCTGTGCCAATCTCCTTCTAAAGCAGTTTTGCTTTCTGGCTAGGCACCAGAATGAATCCCAGGAAAGCCCACAATCCCATCTGACTCAAAATCATCAGTCCAGAGCAGGGTCCTCAAACTTTTTAAGCGGAGGGCCGGTTCATGGTCCCTCAGGCTGTTGAGAGGCCAAATTATCATTTGAAAAAAAAAGTGAACAAATTCCTGTGCACTCTGCACATGTCTTCTTTGTAGTGCAAAAACAACAACAACAACAACAACACCCCAACAACAACTATTTATTTATTTATTTACTACATTTATACCCCACCCTCTCTCACCCCGAAGGGGACTCAGAGCGGCTTACAAGTTGTATGTACATACAATATATTTTGGCATAGCACAATATTAGCATTATATATTACTACATTGTCCTATACCCCTACCATAATATCATTAGTAATATTACATTTAATATATAATGTATAATTAATATTATCTTGTATAATTATTAGTATTATATTGTATTACATTATAACATTAGTATCAATATTATATGTATACACAATATATTCAATTGTTACCATAGTGCAATATTAGTAAATGAAAGAACAATACAATATTTAAAAATAAAAACAATTTTAACCAATATAAACCTATCAGGATTTCAATGGGAAGTGTGATCCTGCTTCTGACCAATGAGACAGTCAAGTTAAGCAGGATTGTTGGTATTGTGTGAAGTCTAAAACTGAGGGTGGGGGCCAGGTAAATGACCTTGGAGGGCCGCATCTGACCCCCGGGCCTTAGTTTGGGGACCCCTGGTCTAGAGTAAAGGCAAACAATTTATTGTAAAAAAAACCTCACTATATATATATATATATATATATATATATATATATATATATCACACACACACACACACAATATACTATATATACTAAAAAACAGGCCCAGCTGTGCCACTCTCCTTCTAAAGCAGTTTTGCTTTCCGGCTCTGCCTCAGAATGAATCCCAGGAAAGCCCACAATCCCATCTGACTCAAAATCATCAGTGAACCCATCAGCCTGCTGTGACTGCAGCTGGGCTACAGCACCATGATCCCACATCCTTGAGGCATGGCAATTGAAGTGCTGTCATTCATTCTGCCGAGTAGGCACATCCCTAATTTGTATTTCAGCCTTTGGCTTTGCTTGAGATTCCAACAAGCCAAACCAACGCATGTGTCTTTTTTTTTCCAGCCGCCGCAAAGGGCCCTGATGCAAAGGCCCCTGCCGCTGGCGCTGCTGCTGGCGCTGCTGCTGGAGCTGCTGCTGGAGCTGCTGCTGGTGCTGGCGCCGCTGCCGCCGCTGAGAACAGTAGGTCTCAGGACTTCAGGAGGAGGGGTCCCTTTGCCCAGAGCAGGAATGGAAAGGAAGGGAGGGAGGGAGGGAGGGAGGGAGGGAGGGAGGGAGGGAGGGAAGGGGCGAGCGGAGGAGGAGGAGGAGGAGGAGGAGGAGAGGGGCTTCGGAAGGGCTGTGCTGGTGGCAGTGGGTGGGGTGGGGAAAACGACCAGGAAAAAAGCCCAAGAGGCCTAAGAGCACAAGTATGGAATCACGCAGACCGTCGTGCTATTGCACTTTGGATGTGACCCTTGTTTATTTACTTAGTTACAGTATCAAGTCGCCTCAAACACACACAAAAACCCTAAGTGGGGAGTACTGATTGATTGACTGATTTAGCAGTACAGTAGAGTCTCACTTATCCTAGCTAAACGGGCCGGCAGAAGCTTGGATAAGCAAATATCTTGGATAATAAGGAGGGATTAAGGAAAAGCCTATTAAACATCAAATTAGGTTGTGATTTTACAAATTAAGCACCAAAACATCATGTTTTACAACAAATTTGACAGAAAAAGTAGTTCAATACGCAGTAATGTTATGTTGTAATTATTGTATTTACAAATTTAGCACCAAAATATCACGATATATTGAAAACATTGACTACAAAAATGGCTTGGATTAACCAGAGGCTTGGATAAGCGAGGCTTCGATAAGTGAGACTCTACTGTATTTCTGTTCCTCCCTTCTCATCCCGAAGGGGATTCAGGGCAGATCACAGACACTCATATGGCAAACATTCAATGCCAATTAGAACAATGACGAGACAGACAACAGATAGAGGTATATATAGGCTTTTCCCAACTTCCGGCATCTTTGGAGGCTGTCCTCGGTTCCGGCCACTGGGGGTGCTGTTGCTCCATCTCCCTGCCGAAGAGCTTTCCTTGTTCGTCAACTTCCTCCTTTTTCTGATTGAAACGCTGAGCCTCAATACCGCCCTGCTTTAATGTAATTCCTATTTATCTACTCAAATTGGTTTTCGAACTGCCATAGAATCATAGAATCATAGAATAGTAGAGTTGGAAGAGACCTCAAGGGCCATCTAGTCCAACCCCCCGCTAAGAAGCAGGAAATCGCATTCAAAGCACCCCCGACAGATGGCCATCCAGCCTCTGCTTAAAAGCTTCCAAAGAAGGAGCCTCCACCACATTCCGGGGGAGAGAGTTCCACTGCCGAACAGCCCTCACAGTGAGGAAGTTCTTCCTGATGTTCAGGTGGAATCTCCTTTCCTGTAGTTTGAAGCCATTGTTCCGTGTCCTAGTCTGCAGGGCAGCAGAAAACAAGCTTGCTCCCTCCTCCCTATGACTTCCCCTCACATATTTGTACATGGCTATCATGTCTCCTCTCAGCCTTCTCTTCTGCAGGCTAAACATGCCCAGCTCTTTAAGCCTCTCCTCATAGGGCTTGTTCTCCAGACCCTTAATCATTTTAGTTGCCCTCCTCTGGACGCTTTCCAGCTTGTCAGCATCTCCCTTCATCTGCGGTGCCCAAAACTGGACACAGTATTCCAGGTGTGGTCTGACCAAGGCAGAATAGAGGGGGAGCATGACTTCCCTGGATCTAGACGTTATTCCCCTATTGATGCAGGCCAAAATCCCATTGGCCTTTTTAGCCGCCGCATCACATTGTAGGCTCATGTTCAACTTGTTGTCCACGAGGACTCCAAGATCCTTTTCGCACACACTGCTGTCAAGCCAGGCGTCCCCCATTCTGTATCTTTGATTTCCATTTTTTCTGCCGAAGTGAAGTATCTTGCATTTGTCCCTGTTGAACTTCATTTTGTTAGTTTCGGCCCATCAGGGACAAATGCAAGATACTTCACTTCGGCAGAAAAAATGGAAATCAAAGATACAGAATGGGGGACGCCTGGCTTGACAGCAGTGTGTGCGAAAAGGATCTTGGAGTCCTCGTGGACAACAAGTTGAACATGAGCCTACAATGTGATGCGGCGGCTAAAAAGGCCAATGGGATTTTGGCCAGGTAGGCAGAAGCTGGGCTAAAGGTCAGGAACTCACCCTGACCCGTGCTTTGAACTCTCAACCTTCCGGTTCGCAAGATTTCTTGCAACTTGGAGATTGATGTGGTGATTAACCTGGTGATTGCTAAAGCCCGGCCCGACTGTTTATGAGGAGACCAATTGATGTCTGCTCCTGTCACTGACACACAATTTCCTGTCCCCTTCTCCTGCACAAAGACAAGAAACAAAGGTAATAATAATAATAATAATAATAATAATAATAATAATACTTTACATATAACCCAGGCTATGTTCCAACGGCTCTCATAAAGCTCGATCAGTTCTTCGATACCCCGAAGGGTAGACGCTACGTCATGATCGCGGCGATTGTCAACTTCCTGCTTGTATGTTTGATGTACTTTCTGTGTAAGTTAATTTCTTAATTGCTCTTTTGGGTGAGATGTGTGTGTGTGTGGGGGGGGGGGGTTGGAGTGGATGGCGGGAGGTGGGAAGAGGTGGGGGTAGGGGGGAGGGGGGAGGGAGGGAGGGAGGGGGGGGAGGGGGGAGGGAGGGAGGGGGGAGGGAGGGAGGGGGCAGCCAGGGGGGCAGCGGGCAGTGGGGCTGATGGGCCACGATCCCCACTGGGGCGCATTGGGGCTTTGGCTGGCTCTTGCTGGAGAACAGGAGGGCCCTGGGTGGCCAAGCCCCGCCCCACACCCCGCCCTCTGGCTGAGCAGCGGCTCTCCTCTTCCTCTGTTTCAGATCAGTTACAGTTACAGAAAAATGGAATCCTGTACGAGGCACTTTATATGATACGGGATTTCGCTTCTGAATTTGATCCAGAAAGTGCAGAAAAGTCTGGTAAGCAATCCGTTTGCTTTTCCTTTCTTTCCCTCCTTGTGCACCAATCATTCCCTTCCGGCCAAGTGTTGCAGTTCCGCCTTCGATTGTGCCTGCTCCTGAGCTGGGTGGGGATTCTGGGCCTGCAGACCAGCAGGAGAGTCAGCAAGAGAGCTCAAGCCCTGGAATTGAGCGGTCTCTCTCTGAAAGCCAATTTCCAGAGAGGCAGTTGGCTAGGGAAGCAAGGTCAGAAGCAGAGATGAGCTCAGAGGAGGAGATTCCAGGTGCACAGTCTAATGAGCAGTTAGATAGGAGATTTATGTTTTGCCAACACAGGACAGCTCAGCAGAGTTTGCGAAGGTCAAGACGCTTGTTAGCCAAAAAGTCCTCATCGGTTTCTCTGTGGAGAAGGCATGATTTTCTGTCTATATTAGCAAGATCAGAAGGCTTTCTGAAGGGGTCTATCGTATTGTATCTAGTACAAAGTTGTGAATATTTCGATAGTTTTTTGTTTCAATGTGTTGTCGAAGGCTTTCATGGCCAAAATCACTAGGTTGCTATGAGTTTTCCAGGCTGTAGGACCATGTTCCAGATGCATTTTCTGCTGACATTTGGCCCACATCTATGGCAGCCATCCTCCAAGGCTGTGAGGCCTGTTGGAAACCAGGCAAGTGGGGATTATAACCCTGTGGAATGATGTCCAGGATGGGAGAAAGAACTCTTGTCTGTTGGAGGCAAGGGGGAATGTTGCCATTGGCCACCTTGATTAGCATGGAATGGCCTTGTAGCTGCAAAGCCTGGCTGCTTCCTGCCTGGGGGAATCCTTTGTTGGGAGGTGATCGCTGACCCTGATAGTCTGGAATTCCCCTGTTTTCTGAGTGTTGTTCATTATTTACTGTCCTGATTTTAGTTCTTTAATACTGGGAGCCAGATTGTGTTCATTTTCATGGTTTCCTCCTTTCTGTTGAACTTGCCCACATGCTTCTTGTGGATTTCAGTGACTTCTCTGTGTAATCTGACATGGTGGTTGTGAGAGTGGTCCAGCACTTCTGTGTTTTCAAATAATCTGCTCTGTCCAGGTTGGTTCATCAGGTGCTCTGCTCTGGCTGACTTCTCTGGTTGAATCAGTCTGCAGGGCCTTTCGTGTTCTTTGATTCGTGTTTGGGCAATGCTGCTGCGTTGGGTGGTCCTTATGCAGACTTGTCCACAACTGCACAGCATATGGTAGACTCCTGCTAGAACACAGGAAACAATCAGGGCCAGCTAACACCTCCCAATAAAGTATTCCCATCATCAAAGTCTGGCAAATGCTCTGTTTTCTCAGGGCCACAGACAGTAGAAGCACATAAAATATCGCAAAGAACACCACTCTGAAAACAAGGGAATTCCAGACAGGAAACAATCAGGGCCAGCTAACACCTCCCAACAAAAAATTCACTCAGGGAGGAAACAGCCAGGCAAAGCCATTACATCCTAATCATTTTTCCTAATTGCAGCATTCATACTTGCCTCCAACAGACAAATAAAACCAATCAGAAATATTGTATATTCACAACCTTTAAGAAATAATATCCCCTGATGGCGCAGCGTGTTAAAGCGCTGAGCTGCTGAACTTCTGGACCGAAAGGCCACAGGTTTGAATTGGGGGAGCGGAGAGAGCCCCCACTGTTAGTCCCAGCTTCTGCCAACCCAGAAGTTTGAAAACATGCAAATGTGAGTGCATCAATAGGTACTGCTCCAGCGGGAAGGTAACGCCGCTCCATGCAGTCATCCCACATGGCCTTGGAGGTGTCTATGGACAACGCCGGCTCTTTGGCTTAGAAATGGAGATGAGCATCAACCCCCTGAATCAGACACGACTAGACTTAATGTCAGGGGAAAACCTTGACCCTTTACCTTAACTACCACCAATTCCTCAATACTTTATTTCCCAGACCACCAGACTTCGCCACAGCAATGCGTGGCCGGGCAAAGCTTGTTATTAAGTCTTAAAACATAAGACAGTCTTAAAACATGATTTTCAGCAAAACGATGTTTTGTTTTGCTTGAAAAAAAGCATTGCTTGATGGAAATGCCACCCTGAGATCTTACAACAGAAAGTGAAATATACTAGTGAACCTTCAAATCCATACATAGATTGACAGTTGAAATTGAGATAAATTACCTCTCTTGTCTCAATTCTCCTTTGACCTGAAAAGCACGAATACACTGGACTTCTTGGTTCAGCTATCAAAGCGGCTCTTAACTTTATTGCAAAATATACAGTATATACAAAGAATGTAGGAGAATCATCAATCACATCCCATTCACATCAGAGCACGCCCGCAAGGAGCACATTCCCATCTTATCGGTCCTTCTTCATCCGGCTCGCACGGGAAGCTCCTAAAGTTACGCTCTAGCAATAGATCACATCTCCATGAATAAACTCATGCATTACTTAACCACACAGTTTAAACTATTAAGCAATATTTCGCCTCATATAAAACCATACACAGTAGAGTTCTGGTTATTTGCCATAAACGGGCGGGCTGAATATCGGATAACCACAACTGTCCCTATTATCCTTCCTGGCAAGCCGGGTGCTTGCTGGAGGGATGAGCTTTGTCCCTCCGGCGAGCACTCGGTTTAAGGAAGCCCCGGGCACGTAGCTAGCTAGCAGTGCTCACGGGGAGCCTCCAAAGGAACGGCCTGGCACGTCGGATAATACGGTACGTCGGATAACTGGAAGGAGGTTAACCGGAACTCTACTGTACTGACATAGATAACCTCTGTGAATCACACGGGATGATTCCTCTGATCTCAGCTGTAATTCCTCAATCCCTTTATTTCTTCTAAGATGTGGAAATTGTGGCTATAGCTCAGAACCTCTCAAACGAGCTCAACA
This sequence comes from Anolis carolinensis, assembly GCF_035594765.1. Classification (NCBI taxonomy): domain Eukaryota; kingdom Metazoa; phylum Chordata; class Lepidosauria; order Squamata; family Anolidae; genus Anolis; species Anolis carolinensis. The sequence continues at coordinate 100,946 of NW_026943859.1, forward strand.
TTATGGTGGACAAGACTGAAGTACTGCAAGCAGAAATCGGTGAGTTCTTCACACGTTTGCAATGCGTTCTTAGCTGCTATGAGGGCCTCTACACTGCAGAATGAAGGCACGTTGACCCCGCTTCAACCGCCATGGCTCCATGCAATGGAAACCTGGGAGTTGTAGTTTGGTGCGCACTCTCCGTCGGATCAGCTAAAGTCCTTGTGAAGCTACAACTCCCAGGGATCCATGGCATGGAGCCACGGCCGTTGAACTGGGGTCAAAGGGCCTTCGTTCTGCAGAGTCTGTGCGCCCTCGTTTTCATCTCAAAGGAAGCAGCAAGTAATTTTAAGAATTTTTGTCAGTTGCAGGACTTGGGTGCAACTTTCACACATTACAGTTTTGCACAAATAATAATAGCATTTTCCTGCTCAAAACACAATATTTTCTGCACCTACTGTTTTCTGTGCAGAAAATGCTGTTTTCTGTGCCAATCATCTGTGTGAGAATTTTGTGCACAATATATACAGAATGGGTTTTTTCCTATTCTGAAGCAGAAAGCGGTAATTCATGTGCAGAAGAGGCAGTTCCAGACCATCCGCATGTGAATTTGGAGCAGAAAAGAGGCCTGACCTTCTCCTCCTTGCAGATTCCTGACATGTTTGCAGGAGGCCCCTCTCCAAATACTCCGCAGTTGAGCCCATGGCAGGACAAAAGAACACGACTTCTGCTTTCTCACGGTTCAAGGCCCACAACTTTGTTTCACACACAAAATTATTAGACAAACGCGTATATTTGGGTGATGCGTATATGAAACAGAAATGAATTTGTGGGATGCTGTGAGTTTACTGAACTGTATGGCCATGTTCCAGAAGCATTCTCTCCTGACGTTTCACTCACATCTATGGCAGGCATCCTCAGAGGCAGTGAGGTCTGTTGGAAACTAGGCAAGTGGGGTTTATGTCTATATCCCTGTGGGATGATGTCCAGGGTGAGAGAAAGAACTCTTGCCTGTTGGAGGCAAGTGTGAAGGTTGCCATTGGCCAGCTTGATTAGCATCGAATGGCTTTGCAGCTTCAAAGCCTGGCTGCTTCCTGCCTGGGGGAATCCTTTGTTGGGAGGTGTTAGCTGGCCCTGATGGTTTTCTGTCTGGAATGAGTGTTGCTCTTTATTTACTGTCCTGATTCTAGAGTTGTTTAATACTGTGAGCAAGATTGTGTTCAACCTGGACACAACATTATTATTGGAGAGCAGAAGGAATGCTCTCACCACCACCGGGTCAGACGACACAGAGAAGCCACTGAAATCCACAAGAATTACACGGAGAATTTCAACAGAAAGGAGGAAACCATGAAAATGAATAAAATTTGGCCACTAATATTTTAAAAAACTCCAAAATCACGACTAAATAAAGAACAACACTCTGAAAACAGGGGAATTCTAGACAGGAAAAAAAAATCAAGGGTCAGTTAGCACCTCCCAACAAAAGATTCCCCAGGGAGGAAGCAGCCAGGCTTTGAAGCTGCAAGGCCATTCGATGCTAATCAAGGTGGCCAATTGCAACTTTCACACTCACCTCCAACAGACAAGAGTTCTTTCTTTCTCCCTCCCTGGACATCATCCCACAGGGAGATATATAACCCCACTCGCCTAGTCGTCAACTGACCTCACATCCTCTGAGGATAGCTGCCACAGATGTGGGTGAAACATCAGGAGAGAATGCTTCAGGCAGCCCGGAAAACTCCCAGCGACCCAGGAATTCTGGCCACGACAGCCTTCCTTCGACAACACAGAAATGAATGCCATGCTTAGACTGGGGTCCAATCTCCAGGGTATCTCATGAGGTACATATCTGCAAATCCAGGTATTGTTCCCAAGGCCAAAAACGGCAGTCCTAACCAGGAAGTGCTTCTGACCCCAAGCCTTTTGTTGCTACTCAGCCCGTGTAAGATCACTCCGACCTCACCCCCGCCCTCTCTTTTCTTCCCTTCCTCCTCCTGCGTTCCTCTTTGGCATGAAGACCACCTGCTCCTCGACCTGCCCGAGTGGATTGCCCACAATACCAACCTCTTCTACTTTGACACCGACACGGCCGACTTTGCCGGTGCCATTGAAAAATGTGCCGAGAGGGGGGCGAATCTGACTTCACTCAAATTTCCTGAAGAAGTGGTGAGTTGAGCAGGAGGAGGTGGACCAGCATCCACCCACCAATTGCAGAGAAGCAAAAGTATTCAAATTCATACATAGAATCATAGAATCATAGAATAGTAGAGTTGGAAGAGACCACATGGGCCATCCAGTCCAACCCCCTGCTAAGAAGCAGGAAATCGCATTCAAAGCACCCCCGACAGATGGCCATCCAGCCTCTGCTTAAAAGCCTCCAAGGAAGGAGCCTCCACCACGGCCCCGGGGAGAGAGTTCCACTGTCGAACAGCCCTTCTCACAGTGAGGAAGTTCTTCCTGATGTTCAGGTGGAATCTCCTTTCCTGTAGTTTGAAGCCCTTGTTCCCTTGCGTCCTAGTCTGCAGGGCAGCAGAAAACAAGCTCCCTCCCTCCTCCCTATGACTTCCCTTCACGTATTTGTACATGGCCCTCATCATGTCTCCTCTCAGCCTTCTCTTCTGCAGGCTAAGCATGCCCAGTTCTCTAAGCCGCTCCTCATAGGGCTTGTTCTCCAGACCCTTAATCATTTTAGTCGCCCTCCTCTGGACGCTTTCCAGCTCGTCAACATCTCCCTTCAACTGTGGTGCCCAGAATGGGACTCAGTGTGATTCCAGGTAACGTGGTCTAACCAAGGCAGAATAGAATAAGGGGGAGCAGGACTTCCCTGGATCTAGACGCTATTCCCCTATTGATGGAGGCCAGAATCCCATTGGCTTTTTTAGCTGCTGCATCACATTTTTGGCTCCTGTTCCCCTTCCTCTCCACGAGGACTCCAAGATCTTTTTCGCACACACTGCTGTCAAGCCAGGCATCGTCCCCCATTCTGTATCTTTGATTTCCATTTTTTCTGCCGAAGTGAAGTATCTTGCATTTGTTCCTGTTGAACTTCATTTTGTTAGTTTTAGCCAATCATCTCTCTAGTCTGTCAAGATCGTTTTGAATTCTGCTCCTGTCTTCTGGAGTGTTAGCTATCCCAGTTTTGTGTCGTCTGCAAACTTGATGATCGTGCCTTCTAACCCTTCGTCTAAGTCGTTAATAAAGATGTTGAACAGAACCGGGCCCAGGACGGAGCCCTGCGGCACTCCACTTGTCACTTCTTTCCATGATGAAGACGACGCATTGGTGAGCACCCTTTGGGTTCGTTCGCTTAGCCAATTACAGATCCACCTAACCGTAGTTTTGTCTAGCCCACATTTTACTAGTTTGTTTGCCAGAAGGTCGTGGGGGACTTTGTCGAAGGCCTTACTGAAATCCAGGTACGCTACATCCACGGCATTCCCTGTATCGACCCAACTCGTAACTCTATCGAAAAAAGAGATCAGATTAGTCTGGCATGACTTGTTTTTGGTAAATCCGTGTTGACTATTAGCAATGACCGCATTTGTTTCTAAGTGTTCGCAGACCACTTTTTTGTTGTTTTTTATGTCCCTGGCAAGCCTGAGCTCATTTTGCGCTTTAGCCTTGCGAACCTTTTCCCTACAGGTGTTGGCTATACGTTTGAATTCTTCTTTGGTGATTTCTCCCCCTTTCCACTTCTTGTGCATGTCACTTTTGAGCTTTAGCTCAGTTAGAAGTTCTTTGGACATCCATTCTGGCTTCTTTGCACTTGTCTTATTTTTCTTCTTTGTTGGCACTGTTTGCATTTGCGCCTTGAGTATTTCACTTTTGAAAAACTCCCATCCATCCTTAACTCCCTTGTTTTTTAATATCGGCGTCCATGGAATGCCGCTCAGTAATTCCTTCATTTTTTGGAAGTCAGCTCTCTTAAAGTCCAGAAAGCTTTTTTGACTTGTCTTAGTTTCAGCATTCCTTTGTATTGCAAACTGCAGGAGCACATGGTCACCTGCCCCTAAGGATCCAACCACTTCAACTGTATTGATCAGGTCTTCCACATTTGTTAAGATTAGATCAAGAGTTGCTGATCCCCTTGTTGCCTCTTCTACCTTCTGGACCATAAAATTATCTGCAAGGCAAGTGAGGAATTTGTTGGACTTTGTACTCTTGGCTGAGTTTGTTTTCCAGCAGATATCAGGATAATTGAAATAGCCCATGACTACTATATCTCTTCCTTGTGCCTGTTTGGTCAGCTGTTGACAGAAGGCTTCATCAAGTCCTTCATCCTGACTCGGAGGTCTGTAGTAGACACCCACGACAAGATCTTTTTGAGTCCCGGTTCCCTTGGTTTCCCGGATTACAGTCTTGCATTTCTTCTGCAACGTAACTGTTTTTGACATATAAAGCTACTCCCCCTCCTCTCCCCTTTGTTCTATTTCTGTGAAAGAGGTTATAGCCCTCAATGGTTAAATTCCAGTGATGGGAGTCATCCCACCAGGTTTCAGTGATGCCTATGACATCGTATGTGTGGTGCTGTGCTAGGAGTTGGAGTTCGTCTTGCTTATTTCCCATGCTCTGAGCATTAGTGTAAAGACATGTAAGCCCCTGTGACCTCCCCTCGAACTGTTTATTTGGGATTATTGTGCTCTCTGTACTTGGTCCTTGCTGTGTTTGTGCAGCCCTCCGTTTAGCCTTTCGGCGGTTCCCTGTGGTCGTGGGTAATATAGTGTTCTCCAGGCTGTTGTTCCCCTCCCCCAGTGGATCTAGTTTAAAGTGCGCCTGATGAGGTTTGTGAGTCTGTGTGCAAAAAGATGTTTTCCTACTTGTGTGAGATGCACCCCATCGCTTGCCAGTAGTCCATCCTCTTGGAAGAGTAGACCATGGTCAAGGAAGCCAAAATGCTCCTCTTGACACCATTTTCTGAGCCAGTTATTGACCTGTACTATTTTTCCGGCCCTTGTAGAGCCGTGTCCTACAACAGGGAGGAGGGATGAAAAGATCACATGTACATTATACAGTTTTAGTTTTGTTCCCAGAGCTCGAAAATAATTTGTGATCTTTTGAAAAGTATGCCTAGCGGTGTCATTGGTACCTACATGAATCAACATAAGGTGGGGAGGGTGATGGGGCTTTAGGAGCCTGCTGAGCCTCTGAGTGATATGGTGTATTTTTGCCCCCGGGAGGCAGCATGTTTCTCGAGCCATCCCATCCGGTCTGGAAATGATGGCTTCCGTTCCTCTAAGGAGGGAGTCACCTACTACCAAGACCTGTTTCCTTTGAGGATTGACAGGGTCCCTTTTGTGCAAGACAGTGTGTATGTCCCCTGAAGAGTGTTCCTGTTGAAGTGAATCATGTAGGTGTAAAGTGTTGTCCTCCTCCTCAACATCCCCAGTGCATTCATCAATGACAATCCATTGAGATACATCCGAGAGCCCATTACTCTCCCAAGGATGTTTCTGTTGCTCCTGGTCTATGATTGGGGATGGAGCATTTGCATGATTACATAAGTGTGACTGTGGTGATGCACTGTCCCCGTCAGGGCTATCCCCTGCGCATTGATCCAGGGTGGTCCACTGAGTGGTATCTAAGAAACTGTGGTCCTCCACAAGATGTGTTTCCTGATTGTATGTTAATGATGTAAGAATTTCAAATCTGTTGTGTAAATGCAGCTGAGCAGAGGAGTTCTGCGGAGGCTGCCTGGTCCTGCGTCTCCTTCTATGGGTGACCTCCTTCCAAGCCTGAGGGTTGTCTACCTTTGAGTTGATCTCCCCATAAGGTTCCTGATCATGGTCTTGGTGGTGTTGGTGTGATGCAGGCTGCAGATCTACAGTAGCGTGTTGTGCAGTGTCCAAGAAGAGCTCGAGTGCCTGAATGTCCTTAAGGGTCTTAATACGGTGCTCGAGCTGTTGGATCCTCTGCTCCATCAGAGTCATCTGTTTGCATTTGGAGCAGATGTAGTTGTCTAGTTTTTGTGTGAAAAAGCGGAACATGCCACAGCTGGTGCATGTGATGGGAATGTTTTGCTTTTGTTGCATCATCTTGGTGAGCGTGGTGGCCAAGTGGGATCTTTGTACAGTTAAGTAATATGCACGCACTTTATGTGCAAACTCCAACAAACCACCTCTTTGTGTATTTGTTTATGTTGCTTTGTTTCCTGTATGTACTGCAAAGGATAATTAGTAAAGGTGCCTTTACTAAAATAAAGCTTTCCCAGAAACTCAATTAACAGGGGACAATGCCTGCTGTCAATCAACTTAAGTACCTGGCTCTCTTTCACACAACAGTCACACAACAGTTAGAGTATGACCCCAGGAGCCAAGCCCACACTCAGTTTAAAATCTTAGCCAAATCTTAGCCAAATCCTACCTGAAGCCAGGGAGCAAAAATGTCCTCCTGCTGCCTCTGCGAGAACCAACTGCCCTTCTGGGATCAGGCTCTGGCAGAAACTCACACTGGCAAATAAAGCTTTCCCAGAAACTCAATTAATAGGGGACAATGCCTGCTGTCAGTCAACTTAAGTACCTGGCTCTCTTTCACACAACAGTCACACAACAGTTAGACTTTGACCACAGGAGCCAAGCCCACACTCAGTTTAAAATCTTAGCCAAATCTTAGCCAAATCCTACCTGAAGCCAGGGAGCAAAAATGTCCTCCTGCTGCCTCTGCTTCTGCGAGAACCAACTGCCCTTCTGGGATCAGGCTCTGGCAGAAACTCACACTGGCAAATAAAGCTTTCCCAGAAACTCAATTAACAGGGGACAATGCCTGCTGTCAATCAACTTAAGTACCTGGCTCTCTTTCAACACAACAGTCACACAACAGTTAGACTTTGACCACAGGAGCCAAGCCCACACTCAGTTTAAAATCTTAAACATAGAAGCTCAGTGCATACGTACAAACACTGACGAGGTCAGTAAAACATAAAAGAGTTACATTCACGTTGAAAAGAAATAACTCGTTCTTTTCTCAAAAGATGGATAGGCTCCTCTTCATATGTATTGTAATAGTTCTTGTCTTTTCTACAGGTGAGTAGACTTCACATCCGTGCACTAAATGTTCTGGTTTCACTTCACTTCTCTTAGGTGATCCCTCGTGGTGTGATGGCCTCCCAAGGGTAGTGTCTTGGTGGTGGGTCCGTAGCTGACTGTGGAGACCGATCCTTGACCCACATGTTCTCCCACAGTGAGGACATCCGTTTCCAGGCAGAAGGCGGTCCCGGTCAGGGTTGGCTTGATGCGCCTTCTTCCTCTTGGCACGTTTCTCCCTTTCGCCCTCTACTCACTCGTGCCTCTTCAAACTCCTCAGCACTGCTGGTCACAGCTGGCCTCCAGTTAGAGCGCTCAAGGGCCAGGGCTTCCCAGTTCTCTCTCGGTTTCTCTGCCACAGTTTTTAAGGTTGGCTTTGAGCCCATCTTTCATACAATCATAGAATCATAGAATAGTAGAGTTGGAAGAGACCACATGGGCTATCCAGTCCAACCCCCTGCCAAGAAGCAGGAAATCGCATTCAAAGCACACCCGACAGATGGCCATCCAGCTTTGCTTAAAGGCCTCCAAGGAAGGAGCCTCCACCACGGCCCCGGGGAGAGAGTTCCACTGTCGAACAGCTCTCACAGTGAGGAAGTTCTTCCTGATGTTCAGGTGGAATCTCCTTTCCTGTAGTTTGAAGCCATTGTTCCATTGCGTCCTAGTCTGCAGGGCAGCAGAAAACAAGCTTGCTCCCTCCTCCCTTTGACTTCCCTTCACATATTTGTACATGGCTATCATGTCTCCTCTCAGCCTTCTCTTCTGCAGGCTAAACATGCCCAGCTCTTTAAGCCGCTCCTCATAGGGCTTGTTCTCCAGACCCTTAATCATTTTAGTCGCCCTCCTCTGGACGCTTTCCAGCTTGTCAACATCTCCCTTCAACTGTGGTGCCCAGAATTGGACACAGTGTGATTCCAGGTGTGGTCTGACCAAGGCAGAATAGAATAAGGGGGAGCAGGACTTCCCTGGATCTAGACGCTATTCCCCTCTTGATGAGGCCAGAATCCCATTGGCTTTCTTAGCAGCCGCATCACATTGTTGGCTCATGTTTAACTTGTTGTCCACGAGGACTCCAAGGTCTTTTTCGCACACACTGCTGTCAAGCCAGGCGTCCCCCATTCTGTATCTTTGATTTCCATTTTTTCTGCCGAAGTGAAGTATCTTGCATTTGTCCCTGTTGAACTTCATTTTGTGAGTTTCGGCCAATCATCTCTCTAGTCTGTCAAGATTGTTTTGAATTCTGCTCCTGTCTTCTGGAGTGTTAGCTATCCCTCCCAGTTTTGTGTCGTCTGCAAACTTGATGATCGTGCCTTCTAACCCTTCGTCTAAGTCGTTAATAAAGATGTTGAACAGAACCGGGTCCAGGACGGAGCCCTGCGGGACTCCACTCGTGACTTCTTTCCAAGATGAAGACGACGCATTGGTGAGCACCCTTTGGGTTCGTTCGCTTAGCCAATTACAGATCCACCTGACCGTAGTTTTGTCTAGCCCACATTTTACTAGTTTGTTTGCCAGAAGGTCGTGGGGGACTTTGTCGAAGGCCTTACTGAAATCCAGGTACGCTACATCCACGGCATTCCCTGTTTCAACCGAACTTGTAACTCTATCGAAAAAAGAGATCAGATGAGTCTGGCATGACTTGTTTTTGGTAAATCCGTGTTGACTATTAGCAATGACTGCATCTGTTTCTAAGTGTTCGCAGACCACTTCCTTAATGATCTTTTCCAGAATCTTGCCTGGTATTGATGTGAGGCTGACCGGACGGTAATTGTTTGGGTCGTTCTTTTTTCCCTTCTTGAAGATAGGGACCACATTCGCCCTCCTCCAATCTGCTGGGACTTCTCCTGTTCTCCAAGAACTCTCGAAGATGATTGCCAGTGGTTCTGAAATAACTTCCGCTAGTTCCTTCAATACTCTTGGATGTAGCTGATCTGGCCCTGGGGACTTGAATTCGTTTAGAGTGGTCAGGTGTTCCTGGACTTGTTTCCCTATTTGGGGTTGGATTTCCCCCAATCCTTCATCCATTTCATGTTGCTGAGGTTGAAGATGGCTTTCTTTTTGTGAGAAGACCGAGGCAAAGAAGGCATTGAGCAGTTCTGCCTTTTCCCTGTCCCCTGTCGCCATCTTTCAATCTCTTTTCCTGCCCACCAACTTTCCGTTTCCCATTCTTGAGTTGGGAAGACGGTGATCTTTGGGCATTCGGACAGCGTGGCCTTCAGTCCAGTGGAGTTCATGGCACAGGAGCATTGCTTCAGTGTTGGTGGTCTTTGCTTCTTTTTCCAGCATGCTGACCTTTGTCCGCCTGTCTTCCCAAGAGATTGGCAGGATTCTTTGCAGGAGTTGAGTGTGGCATCTGTAGACAATCCATAGGCATAGAACAGAGTTGGGAGGACAACAGCTTTATAAACAAGCAACTCAAACACTCTCTGCTTCATTCGGAAGAATGCTGCGCTCGCAGAGCTCAGGTGGTGTTGTATTTCAGTGTCGATGTTGACTTTTGTGGAGAGGTGGCTGCCCAGGGAGCGGAAAGGGTCACGGTTTTCTAATGTTACTCCATTCAGCCGCCTTCCTGGCCTTGCAGAGGGATTGGCTGGTGCCTTTTGCTGGAAGAGCACTTGGGCTTTCTTGATGCTCAGTGAGAGGCCAAGCTTCTCGCATGCTTCTGCGAAGGTGTTTAGAGTGGCTTGCAGGAGACACGAGGAGGGCCATAGATCAAGATGTGAGGGGAAGTCCTAGGGAGAAGGGAGCAGGCCTTCTTTCTGCTGCCCGGAGACTGGGACGCAATGGAGCAACGGCTTCAAATGTCAGGAAAGAAAGGAGATTCCACCTGAACGTAAGGAAGAGCTTCCTGACTGTGTGTGAGAAAGAGCTGGCAGCGCTCCAGAGGTGGCTTTCCTCTCCTGCCCAGAGAACGATGCTTGCCCTCTTTCTCCCCTCTTTGGAAGAGGCGTATATTTCCCTCTGCCTTGGGAAGGCTCAAAATATTCTTAAGGATCCATCTCACTTTGGATATTCTTTTTTTTTGTTACCATCTGGCAGAAGGTACAGGTAAAGGGTAAACTTTTCCCCCTGACATTAAGTCCAGTCATGTCTGACTCCGGGGGTTGGTGCTCACCTCCATTTCTATGCCGAAGAGCCGGCGTTTTCCGTAGACACCTCCAAGGTCATGTGGCCGGCATGACTGCATGGAGCACCGTTACCCTCCTGCCAGAGCGGTACCTATTGATCTACTCACATTGGCATGTTTTTGAACTGCTAGTGTTGCACCCCAAGGCAGCTTGAACACTGGAAACCAAACAGAGACCAATAATCATATAATATCTTTATTAAAACAATAATAAATTCAGGAAAGAATAAGTGGAAAGGATGAGTGAGCAATACTTTAAGGAATGGTATGAATTAGTCCAAATCGTTGAAGAGATATGTCCAATATTATTGTCCAAAGTCCAGAAACCGAAACACGCTCAAAACTGATGAAAAGTTCTTGAGCGGGGAAAACAACAAGAAAACAGGAGTAAATAACAAAGTCCAAAGTCACTAGAAGGTCTTGGATTTCAAGGCAGGGAAAAGACGAAGCTAAAAGCAATCTGGAATCAGGAACAAGGCAAGGACGTGAATTCACTCCAGATTAAAACGGAAGTTGCGGCTCGGCTTGGCCGCCAGGAAATAGGAGACTCGGCTTGAGAATCAGGGAACTGGAAACGGTGAAGTCGCTACGTTGACACCACAACTGACTCACAGTGCAAGACACTTTTATAGAAGTTAGATCTAATAACAGTGAAGAGAACTCAACTTCCCAAATGTTCCCAAAGCAATCTGCTATCCAGTCTCTCCTCTAGACGCCAATCGTTGACTCCTGCGAAGCTGCTGTGTCTGGGATCTTTGTTGCTGCAAAAACTGTCTTCTGTTAAAGGATACATTCCCTGGGGAGCTTGGAACATCTGTTATTGGTTATCTCCCCCAATTAAGGAAGCCTCGGACCCATCCACAGCTGGGGTCTGTAATTGGAAGGAACTCGGAGGAGAACTGAGTGAAAAGTCAGAGTAAGCTTCATCCTGGTCAAAGTTCATTTCTGAACCAGGTTCATAACCCAAAGGCGGCTGGGATAGAACAGCTAGGTTGGCAGAAGCTGGAGCAACAGCCGGCGCTCACTCCGCTCCCGGGATTTGAACCTGGGACCTTTTGGCAGATGGTATAGGATGATAAAAATATAGACAAACAGGCTGAAGGAGAGCTTTTATCCCAGACCACATTGAACTCTGTGGTTTCACGCTGATGCGGCATGAGGGACTGTGCAATAGTGGCTAGAAAGTGGAAGGATGGGTGCTGTGCTTTGTAATTTGTGCGTCTATAATGTGATTGGGGATGGCATTTAATTTTGTTGCACAATGTACGGTGACCACAAAGTTACTCTCTTCTCTTCTATCCCTTCTCACTGCCCTCTATATTTGTGGTTTTCACTTTGGCAGATTTGGTCCTCTCTAGGGATTCCCAGCTCCTCCAGCACCACACTATGGCCAGCGCCTGTTGGGAGTCGACCACAGAGCCATGCTGGAGGAGCGAGGGATTTCTGCTGCTCTCCTGCAGGGAAGGGCCACCAAGATGACGGCGGACCTTCCTTGGAGGAGCGCAGGCCTCCCTCCCTTCCCCTTCAAGACGATCTGTCTGTCGGCTCTTTTGCAGAAATTCCTAGACACCATAGTCGCCGAAAAGAAGGCTGACTTCTGGATTGGATACGTGAAGAATGAGTCGGCAGGTGGCCCAGGATGGATGTGGCTGAATGGCAGGATATTTAAATATACGTGAGTTTCCCATCCAAATTCCCTTATTCCAGGCACTGCAGAAAGTTTCTCAGGCGATGCCCGGGTTATTTGAAAAAATCAGTTTTTTATTTTACAAAATGCATGAGCTTGTGGGTGAACTACAACTCACATCACGCCAGGTTAATCCCCTGACACTCCATCAGTACTTAGTTTGTCACGCTGGGCAAGTTTGCTCGAGATGCATCATCGGTGGGGTTCAGTGTGCTCTCTGGCTGCAGGGTAAACTACAACTCCCACCATGATGAGTCAGTCCCCTCAGACCCCTACAGTGGGTCCAGTTGGTCATGGAGGTTCTGTGTGGCAAGTTTGGTTCCGGTTTATTGTCGATGGTGGGCACAGTGCCTCCAGATGTAGGTGCACTACAGCTCCCAGAAATGAAGGTCTGTTCCCCTCAAATCCCTCCAGTAGGTTCAGTTGGTCATGGTGAGTCTGTGTGCCTCGTTTGATTCATGTCTATTGTTGTTGTTGCTGGGGTCACAGTTTGTCTAGTTGCAGGTGAACTACACCTCCCAAATCTCAAGGTCATTCTTTCCCAAACCCCTTCAGTAATCAGGTTTGGGCATATTAGGTATGTGTGCCAACTTTGGTCCAGATCCATTGGCTTTTTAGGCGAACTTGATCCTTGTCCTGATGCTTTCAAGCTGGTTTCCCAGATCAAAGTCTTGCATCTCTTCTGCAGCGTAACTATTTTTGACATGTAAGGCTACCCCCACTCCTCTGTCCTTTGTTCTGTGTTCTGTGAAAGAGGTTATAGCTCTTGATGGATACATTCCAGTGATAGGAGTCGTCCCACCAGGTTTCAGTGATGCCTATGACATCACAAGTGTGATGTTGTGCTAATAATAATAATAATAATAATAATAATAATAATAATAATAATAACGCTGAGGAAGACCTGATCAATACAGTTGAAGTGGTTGGATCCTTAGGGGCAAGTGACCATGTGCTCCTGCAGTTTGCAATACAAAGGAATGCTGAAACTAAGACAAGTCAAAAAAGCTTTCTGGACTTTAAGAGAGCTGACTTCCAAAAAATGAAGGAATTACTGAGCAGCATTCCATGGACGCCGATATTAAAAAACAAGGGAGTTAAGGATGGATGGGAGTTTTTCAAAAGTGAAATACTCAAGGCGCAAATGCAAACAGTGCCAACAAAGAAGAAAAATAAGACAAGTGCAAAGAAGCCAGAATGGATGTCCAAAGAACTTCTAACTGAGCTAAAGCTCAAAAGTGACATGCACAAGAAGTGGAAAAGGGGAGAAATCACCAAAGAAGAATTCAAACGTATAGCCAACACCTGTAGGGAAAAGGTTCGCAAGGCTAAAGCGCAAAATGAGCTCAGGCTTGCCAGGGACATAAAAAACAACAAAAAAGGCTTTTTTGCTTACGTTGGTAGAAAAAGGAAGAAAAAGGAGGCGATAGGGCCACTGCAAGGAGAAGATGGGGTGATGGCGACAGGGGACAGGGAAAAGGCGGAACTACTTAATGCCTTCTTTGCCTCGATCTTCTCACAAAAAGAAAGCCATCTTCAACCTCAGCAACATGGAATGGACGAAGGATTGGGGGAAATCCAACCCCAAATAGGGAAACAAGTTGTCCAGGAACACCTGGCCACTCTAGACGAATTCAAGTCCCCAGGGCCAGATCAGCTACATCCAAGAGTACTGAAGGAACTAGCGGAAGTTATTTCAGAACCACTGGCAATTATCTTCGAGAGTTCTTGGAGAACGGGAGAAGTCCCAGCAGATTGGAGGAGGGCGAATGTGGTCCCTATCTTCAAGAAGGGAAAAAAGAACAACCCAAACAATTACCGTCCGGTCAGCCTCACATCAATACCAGGCAAAATTCTGGAAAAGATCATTAAGGAAGTGGTCTGCGAACACTTAGAAACAAATGCGGTCATTGCTAATAGTCAACACGGATTTACCAAAAACAAGTCATGCCAGACTAATCTGATCTCTTTTTTCGATAGAGTTACGAGTTGGGTCGATACAGGGAATGCTGTGGATGTAGCGTACCTGGATTTCAGTAAGGCCTTCGACAAAGTCCCCCACGACCTTCTGGCAAACAAACTAGTAAAATGTGGGCTAGACAAAACTACGGTTAGGTGGATCTGTAATTGGCTAAGCGAACGAACCCAAAGGGTGCTCACCAATGCGTCGTCTTCATCATGGAAAGAAGTGACAAGTGGAGTGCCGCAGGGCTCTGTCCTGGGCCCGGTTCTGTTCAACATCTTTATTAACGACTTAGACGAAGGATTAGAAGGCACGATCATCAAGTTTGCAGACGACACAAAACTGGGAGGGATAGCTAACACTCCAGAAGACAGGAGCAGAATTCAAAACGATCTTGACAGACTAGAGAGATGGGCCAAAACTAACAAAATGAAGTTCAACAGGGACAAATGCAAGAGACTTCACTTCGGCAGAAAAAATGGAAATCAAAGATACAGAATGGGGGACGCCTGGCTTGACAGCAGTGTGTGCGAAAAAGACCTTGGAGTCCTTGTGGACAACAAGTTAAACATGAGCCAACAATGTGATGCGGCTGCTAAAAAAGCCAATGGGATTCTGGCCTGCATCAATAGGGGAATAGCGTCTAGATCCAGGGAAGTTATGCTCCCCCTCTATTCTGCCTTGGTCAGACCACACCTGGAATCACACTGTGTCCAATTTTGGGCACCACAGATGAAGGGAGATGTTGACAAGCTGGAAAGCGTCCAGAGGAGGGCGACTAGAATGATTAAGGGTCTGGAGAACAAGCCCTATGAGGAGCGGCTTAAAGAGCTGGGCATGTTTAGCCTGCAGAAGAGAAGGCTGAGAGGAGACATGATAGCCATGTACAAATATGTGAAGGGAAGTCATAGGGAAGAGGGAGCAAGCTTGTTTTCTGCTGCCCTGCAGACTAGGACACGGAACAATGGCTTCAAACTACAGGAAAGGAGATTCCACTTGAACATCAGGAAGAACTTCCTCACTGTGAGAAGGGCTGTTCGACAGTGGAACTCTCTCCCCGGGGCCGTGGTGGAGGCTCCTTCCTTGGAGGCTTTTAAGCAGAGGCTGGATGGCCATTTGTCGGGGGTGCTTTGAATGCGATTTCCTGCTTCTTAGCAGGGGGTTGGACTGGATGGCCCATGAGGTCTCTTCCAACTCTACTATTCTATGATTCTATGATTCTATGAGGACACTGAGTGCTGTGCTGGCAGTAGTGTAACTACCGGCAGGTCCAACCAAGCCAGAGAGGCCTCAGCTGAGGAATGGAACCAAGAGCACCTAACCCATTAGCATTATGGAGAATCAAACCAAAATGAAGTTTATACTGGCTCGGTCGTCGCCCAGGATAAAAAGGACTGCAGTGGATGCTGCTGATTCTGGACATCCATCGACAAGTGGGCTACGGAATAATCAAAATCCAAATGAACAGTCACAGAAGCAGCAGAAATATACAATGCCAGAAAACAGTACAATTATCAAATGCTACTACAAATGCATCAGCTATGGAAACAAGAATACCCTGACTCACAGATAACAGAACCCCAACTGGCTGACCAACGAAGATTCATAATCAGAAACAAAGTGTTCAGTGAAGTTGAACTCAAAGAAATCCAGAAAATCTGCAAAGCAAATTACCATCACACCACAAAACAGCAGCAAAAAACTCCAGTAACACTTGGAATGGTGGAACAGATTGAACCAGAAGAAAGTGTGGAGCTTTTGCAAGAATTTTATGAACCAGCACTTGAAACACCTGTTGAACCACCAGGAACCTTGACAGGAAAACAACAAGAGCGCAAGGATAAGATCATGGCTCATGCTGCAGCAAATGCAATAAGAAAGCGGCTCCCAACTCTAAAAACAGTGCCCAAGAGACACCTGGCGCCTCTCATGAAAGATGTGAATGCAGCACTCTCCACTGTCCAAATAACATCAATTGAACAAACAAACCAGTATGCCTACAGTGCAGCAGTGATAGTAACAGAAGAGCTTGGGCTCCTACAACCAAGGCAGCCCCAAAGAAAATCGACTGGAAAACCAAAGTGGAAGGTCAGGCTAGAGTTGAAAATCAAAAAGCTTAGATGAGATGCAAGTAACCTGAAAAATATGAAAGAGAAGATACTGAAGAATGACAAAATCAAGCAATACCTGATCAGAAAGTACTGGCTGAACACCAGAAAAATTGAAGAAACTTTGGAAATCGTGAAATAACAAATTACAGCAACAGCCAGAAAAATTGAAAGGTTTGAAGTCAGAATCATCCAGTACAGACAAAATCAACTGTTTCAATCAGACCAAAGATGGTTCTACCAGAGCCTGAACCAAACAACAGACACAGTAACCATAAAGCCAGAGAAAACTGCAACAACGAAGTTCTGGAAAGAGCTTTGGGAAAATAATAAGAACTACAACAAAAACGCTGAGTGGATAAAGGAGTTTGAAGGAAAATTCTCACAGAACAAAATGGAACAGATGGAAATAACAACTGAAATGATCAGCAAACGAGTGCAAAAAGTCAAGAACTGGACATCGCCTGGTAGTGATCAACTTCATGGATTTTGGCTCAAACATCTGATTAGTTTACATGGAAAAATGGCCCAACAATTCAATGAGATGCTGCAGAAAGGAAGTATCAGTGAATGGCTAACAACTGGAAGAACTTACCTGATACAAAAGGATCCAGCAAAAGGAGCAGCACCAGGAAACTACAGGCCAATAACGTGTCTGCCCACTATGTTTAAACTACTGACTGGCATCATAGCTGACAGAATTCAAGACTATCTCGAAGAAAAAAACATCTTGCCAGATGAACAGAAAGGCAACAAACAGAAAAGCAGGGGCACAAAAGACCAGTTATTGATTGACAAAATGATTCTGGAGAACTGTAAGAGCTGAAAAGCTAATCTTCAAATGACGTGGATTGACTACAAAAAGGCCTTTGACTCACTCGCACACAGCTGGATCATCAAGTGCCTGGACGCCATCGGGATTAGTAAAAACGTTGTCACCTTTATTGAAAACATGATGGAGCACTGGAAAACTGAACTGTTTGTTGGAAATGAAAGCTATGGACTTGTCAACATCAGGAGAGGAATTTTCCAGGGAGACTCATTGTCCCCTCTGCTTTTGCCATGATCCCTCTGTCAACAATCTTACAAAAAACAAATCTCGGCTATTAAACATCTAAGAATTCTCACAAAATGTCACATTTGATGTACATGGATGACCTGAAACTGTATGGGAAAACGGAAACTGAAATCCAGTCTCTGACTAACACTGTCCAAATTTTTAGCACTGATATCAGCATGGAGTTTGGTTTGGACAAATGTTCGACAGTGGCATTGAAGAAGGGGAAAATCATTGAAAGTGAGGGCATAAATATGCCTAATGACCAAACAATAAAGTGTCACCAGCCAGAGGCCTATAAATATCTGGGCATATTACAGCTAGACAACATCAAGCATGAACATGTGAAGACTGTGGTTAGTAAAGAATACACACAAAGGGTCAGAAAAATTCTCAAAAGCAAGCTCAATGGAGGCAACACCATCAAGGCCATAAACACCTGGGCCATACCTGTCATAAGATATACTGCTGGCATTATAAATTGGTCACAGGCGGAACTGGACAATTTGGACAGAAAAACAAGAAAACTCATGACCATTCATCATTCACTGCACCCTCGCAGTGATGTTGACCGGTTATATCTGCCTAGAAGATCAGGGGGCAGAGGACTCTTACAAGTAAAACAAGCAGTCAAAGAAGAAGAACATCTCCTGGCAGAATATGTAAAGCAAAGTGAAGAAGCTGCTTTGATTGAAGTCAAATATCAGAAACTCCTCAAAGCACAGCAGAAAAAAAAACAGTACAAGAAAACCGCACTACAAACTAGAGCTGACAGCTGGCACAACAAAACATTGCATGGAAAGTTCCTTGACAAAATTGAAGGAAAAGCTGATAAGGAGAAGACCTGGCTCTGGCTCACGAATGGGACACTGAAGAAGGAGACAGAAGGCCTGATCCTTGCAGCCCAGGAGCAAGCCATCAGGACAAAGGCCATTCAGGCCAAGATCGAAAAATCAGCTGATGACCCAAAATGCAGACTGTGCAAGGAAGCTGACGAAACCATTGATCATATCCTGAGCTGCTGTAAGAAAATCGCACAGACAGACTACAAACAGAGGCACAACTACGTGGCCCAAATGATTCAATGGAACTTATGCCTCAAGTACCACCTCCCAGCAGCAAAGAACTGGTGGGATCACAAACCTGCAAAAGTATTGGAAAATGAGCACGCAAAGATACTGTGGGACTTCCGAATCCAGACTGACAAAGTTCTGGAACACAACACAGCAGACATCACAGTTGTGGAAAAGAAAAAGGTTTGGATCATTGATGTCGCCATCCCAGGTGACAGTCGCATTGATGAAAAACAACAGGAAAAACTCAGCCGCTCTCAGGACCTCAAGACTGAACTTCAAAGACTCTGGCAGAAACCAGTACAGGTGGTCCCAGTGGTGATGGGCACACTGGGTGCCGTGCCAAAAGATCTTAGCCGGCATTTGGAAACAATAGACATCGACAAAATCACGATCTGCCAACTGCAAAAGGCCACCCTGCTGGGATCTGCGCGCATCATCCGAAAATACATCACACAGTCCTAGACACTTGGGAAGTGTTCAACTTGGGATTTTGTGATATGAAATCCAGCAGATCTATCTTGTTTGCTGTGTCATACAATAATAATAATAATAATAATAATAATAATAATAATAATAATAATAATAATAATACTTTATTTTTCTATCCCGCCACCATCTCCCGGCAGGGACTCGGGGGGGCTAACACAGGACAAAAGCCCGAAAATACAGGACAAGTAAAAGAGTTAAAACATATTGCAATAAAAACACGGTAAAATCAAAAGTTATACAAAACAATTACCTTAAACAAAACAATACATTAAACCATAAAAACTCAGTTGACATATATAATCAGTTAAAAATAAAATAAGATAAAAAGGACCATCCAGGTTGGTGGAGGGGATAGCATGGAGGGGCCACTTAAACTAAGGTGCAATAGTACAGTTCTAGTGCTTTGGGGCCAAAGGACAAAGTGCAAACTTTTCTAGTCCAAAGGGGTGGGAGACGGGCGTCCAATTTATTATGGAAAGAGGGACCTGTGCGAAAGTGTATTAATCTGACTATGATTTTTGGTCATGGGGACTAAGTTATTCAAATGCGCAGCAAAATAGTCAAGTTTTAAGGTGCTTTTTAAAAGAATCAAGGGTGGGTTCCCGGGAGGGAGTTCCAGATCAGAGTTGGAGTTCGTCTTGTTTATTTCCCACAGTCTGTACATTAATCTAAAGACATGTAAACGCCTGGGGCCTTCCCCTAAGCTGTCTATTTGGGATTATTGTGGTCTCGATACTTGGTCCTTGTGTTTGTGCAACTCTCCGTTTAACATCTACATGAAACCGCTGGGCGAGGTCATCCAGAGTTTTGGAGTTGGGTGCCATCTCTACGCAGATGACACTCTACTACTCATTTCCACCTAACTCCAAGGAAGCCCCTCAGATACTGGACCAGTGCTTGGCAGCTGTGATGGGCTGGATGAGGGTGAACAAGCTGAAGCTTAATCCTGAAAGACAGAGGCCCTCCAGGTCAGTCGTATGTCTGATCGGGGTATCGGGTGGCCACCTGTGCTTGACGGGGTCGCACTCCCCCTGAAGGCGCAGGTCCGTAGCTTGGGGGTCCTCCTGGACTCAGCGCTGACGCTTGATGCTCAGGTGTCGGTGGTGGCCGGGAGGGCCTTTGCACAACTTTTGAAGAGTATGCCTAGCAGTATCATTGGTTCCTACATGAATCAACATGAGAGGGAGAGGGTGATGGGGCTTGAAGAGCCTGGTGAGCCTCTGAGTGAAATGGTGTATTTTTGTCCCCGGGAGACAGCATATTTCTCAAGCCATCCTGTCCAGTCTGGACATTACGGATTCCAAGACCCGTTTCCTTTGAGAGTTGACAGGGCCCCTTTTCTGCAAGGTAGTGTGTAGGTCCCCTGGAAAGTGTTCCTGTTGAAGTGGATTGTGTAGGTGTAAAGTGCTGTCCTCCTTGACATCCCTGGTGCATTCGTCAAGGACAATCCAAGAGCCCGTCATTCTCCTGAGTGTTTCCCTGTTGTGCCTGGTCTACGACTGGGGATGGAGCATGGTTGTGTATAGGCATGAGTTCCAGACCTTCAGAAAAAAATGGTTCTAAACTCGCTTCTAAAGTAGGGGGCGCCAGCGCTTCATTTTAGAAACTATTTTTAATTTTTTCCCTCAAAAATTTTGGACATTTCCAAAAATTCGTAATGCTCGAAATTGGTTCATTAATGGCGGACGCGCATACGCAATCGCGAAAAAACTAGTGGCCGGGGGGGGGGCTTTAAGGGGCTCTACCACCCTCATTTTTGAAGAGATCCTGATCAAATTTGGTACAGTGGGAGAACACATTCAACCCTGCCAGCTCACCAAATTTCAGAACGTTTCCTTTACCCTCTCATCTTTGGCGAATTTTCATAGCTTATACAAGAAAGAAACCCTTTTGTTCCTGCATTGAAAGACTTATTTCCTTTTCCATTGGGTTTTCTTCAATGTGAAAGTCCTTCTTCTACTTCGGTAACTAACTTTGCATCTCGGAAATAATAAGAACCATTTAAAACATTCAGCTGAGCTTATGTCTTCTGAACTGAGGGAAACAAAAGAAAAGGCCAGTCTGTTATGGAGATAAACCAAGCCATCAGCAACCCAACCCCCATCATTATACCAAGCCAACCCTCGAGGGAGGGAGCGCGATCGAAAGCATCCCTTCTGAAACCTCCAAAACATGTTGGAGGAAAACTGGACTGCTCCACCCCCCGCCGGACAGAGTGGCCCGGCCCCCAACCCCTGCCTCTTTGTAAAGGTTGCAGGACGGGGACTTTGTAGCTGCAAGAAACATGGGGGCTTCCGGGCTAAGGTCCCACTCCTCTGGGGAGCCGGCCACCATTGGCCGGCACCCACCCCCGCCCCTTTCTCAAAAGTAGTGGGGCGGAGACTTTGTAGCTGCAAAAAAATGGGGGCTCAGATCCGACTCCTGTGGGGATCCAGCCACCGTTGGCCAGCACCCACCCCCACCCCTTTCTCAAAAGTAGCGGGGTGGGGACTTTGTAGCTGCAAAAAACATGGGGGCTCGGATCCGACTCCTGTGGGGAGTCAGCCACTGTTGGCCGGCACCCACCCCCACCCCTTTCTCAAAAGTAGTGGGGCGGAGACTTTGTAGCTGCAAAAAACATGGGGGCTCAGATCCGACTCCTGTGGGGATCCAGCCACCGTTGGCCAGCACCCACCCCCACCCCTTTCTCAAAAGTAGCGGGGTGGGGACTTGGTGGCTTCAAGAAACATGGGGGCTCGGATCCCACTCCTCTGGGGAGTCAGCCACTGTTGGCCGGCACCCACCCCCACCCCTTTCTCAAAAGTAGCGGGGTGGGGACTTGGTGGCTTCAAGAAACATGGGGGCTCGGATCCCACTCCTCTGGGGAGTCAGCCACTGTTGGCCGGCACCCACCTTTCTGAAAAGTAGCGGGGCGGGGACCTTTAGCATGATGGTGGAATGGACCCTTGGCTCCCACCCTTTTGGGGGACTGGCCACCGTTGGCAGTCTGGCCTCCCCGAAAGGCCAAGCCCACACCCCCAAAAGGACAAGCAGAAGCAACCTGCCAGCCCACAGGGTGGTCGGGTGGCACCCTTACATTGGCTTTTTGTCCATTACTTTAAAAAGCAGAACACCATTATATATCCCTGGGCAATTCAGAAATCTATTGCTTCTCTACAGTACTCAGGATAGCTCTCATCCCACTGTTAACACAGGAGCAAAAGATGTGACCCTCATACCGACATCCCAGACAAGGCATCAACACCAGAATGACAAAAGTGGTGGAATTATGAAGTTCAAACTTTTTTAATAAGGAAAACATAGCATCTTGTGAAAGTATTGAAAAAGCATAGACTGCTGTCTTTCCAAACATTTCTTTTCTAAAAGTAAGGTAAAGGTAAAGGTTTCCCCTGATGTTAAGTCCAGTCGTGTCTGACTCTGGGGGTTGGTGCTCATCTCCATCTCACTGTGCCACCAGGGGCTCTAAAAGTATTCTAAAAGTATTGTAGCAGTATTATGCTCATATAATTAAGCGTACATTTTACAAGTTATGTTTGTTTTTCACAAAAAATGCTGTCATTGGAGGAAGGGGATCCCCCTAGAAGGATGCAAAGAGAGAGGAGATGATTGTGCCCATCAGTGATAAATAGAGATAACAACGTCCTGGAAAAGGTCAACCAGAAATGCTATAAAGGAAGACATGGTGTTGCAAGATAAACCCTATGGACTTAGGAGAGAGTGTCGCACTTCAAAGCAATTTCTGGAAATTTCAGAACAGGGAGGTTGGCCTTGAGGAAGACCAATTTCTCAACAGAAAGGGGATCCAGCAAGCTGCGGTGAGGGGTCACAACATCTCGGGCAATGCTGAAGACCCTCTCGCTCTGCACGCTGGTTGGAGGGCAGCTGAGGAACTTTCGAGCGACGTTGGCAAGATCCGGCCACACATGTTCCCGGGAAGACCAGAAGGCCAACAGATCGCAGGATATATTTTCGGGCGGTTCTTCGAAGTAACGGTTGACCAAACACTTGGCAGAATCCAGCTTCCGTACTTTTGCCGACTGAGACGTCCCCGATTGTGCCCAGTATGGCAAACATTTGCCCAAATAAATCGTCCCCTCGTCGCTGCTGTTGCCCATGCTGCTGCTGAAGCTGCTGTCTTGACCTCGGCATTCTATCGCACAGCACTTCTGGGCTGTCGGACTCGGCACCTGCGCTACTGCTTGGGGTGGCGGGCATCTGTGGCTCGGGGGCCACGTGCGCTGTCCGCCCCCGCCCCCCCCCCGGCAATGCTCTCCTCTTCGCGCACAAGGTTTACGAGATGTGCCTTCCATTCCTGATAGTCTTTGGAGCAGACTGTGTCCTTTAACCTTGGATCACACATGGCTGCCAGCATGTGGACCTGGCTGCTTAGTAGCGGCTCTAGACGGCTTGGGTCAGCTTTCTCATGACCTCCTGGACTTGTGGTGTTAGAGTGCCGGCCAGGGAGTCGGGTGTTCAGCCGCCTCCCAGCATATCGAGGTGCCACTTAAGGGCCAAGACCAGAGGCACTCCCTGGCTGAGAAGGGCCTCCTGTGCCGAAAGGTATCTGTAGCTTCTTTAAATGGTCTCAGAACGTCAACCAGCTGGGAGATGGTGTCCCACTCTTGTTTGCTCGGCACCAGCTTGCTAATGGAGCAACCAAGGAAAGGGAGATGCCGTGGACCGCCTTCTGCTGCTCCACCTTTCGTGCAAGCATCTTGCAGGTGGGTACGTCCTGTAGCAGCTTGTGCTGCGGTAACCCTTCCAAGTTCTTCCTGTCCCACAGTTCTTGGCCCGCCTTCACGCTCTGATGGAAAAATCCGGCGATCTTCCGGCAGCATTCAATAAGCAGACCGATGTGTGCGCCTGTGTTGGAGGCATGCTCATCCTCTGTGCTCTTGAAAGCATCCTTGACGGTCTTGTGGAGAAAGTGTGCCATACATGCAGGGCCGTCCGGAGATATTTTTCAATGTTAAGCGGGGGTGCTGAAAAGCGCCCCCACCACCGGCCCCGCCCAGCGTGCCCTGGCCCCGCCTCCCACGCTGCGTGGGAGGCGGGGCCAGGGCGAATAGTGCGGGAGGCGGGGCCAGAGTTGGCCCCGCCCCCCACCCAGCGTGCCCTGGCCCCGCCTCCCACGCTGCGTGGGAGGCGGGGCCAGGGCACGCTGGGCGGGGGGGCAGGGCCAGAGTTGGCCCCGCCTCCCCACGCTACTCCCGCTCGCCCGTCTGGCCTTTTCTAGCTGGCCAGACTGCAGCGGAGGTCCCTCCAGGCCACGATTGCAGCCTCGAGGGACCTCCGCTGCAGTCTGGCCAGCTAGAAAAGGCCAGACAGGCGAGCGGGAGTAGCGTGGGAGGCGGGGCCAACTGTGGCCCCGCCTCCCACGCTATTCGCCTTGGCCCTGCCTCCCACGCAGCGTGGGAGGCGGGGCCAGGGCACGCTGGGCGGGAGGGCGGGGCACCGCTCTGACGGTGCCCCGCCCTCGTGCCCAGTGCACCCTGGCCTTGTGGCAGCTGGCCGGGCAAGCCTTGTGGCCTGGCTGGCCTTACCCGGCGGCAGCCGGCCGGGCAAGGCCAGCCAGGCCAGGGCGCACTGGGCGGGAGGCGGGGCACCATCAGGGCGGTGCCCCGCCTCCCGCCCAGCCTGACGGTGCCCCCCCGGACCTGCGCCCGAGGCGGAGGCCTCACGTGGCCTCTATAGTGGGGCCGGCCCTGCATACATGTTACGTTTCTGGATCCATCACAGTTCGGCTTTAGACCTGGGCACAGTACCAAGACGGCTTTGGTCGCCTTGGTGGATGACCTTCGTAGAGAGCTGGACAGGGGGAGTGTGTCCCTGTTGGTTCTCTTAGACATCTCAACGGCTTTCGATACCATCGACTATGGTATCCTTCTGGGTCGGCTCTTGGGAATGGGCCTTGGCGGCACTGTACTACAGTGGCTCCACTCCTTCCTGGAGGGTCGCACCCAGTTGGTGAAGCAGGGGGACTCCTGCTCGGACCCCTGGCCATTGACCTGTGGGGTCCCACAAGGTTCCATTCTGTCCTCCATGCTTTTTAACATCTACATGAAACCGCTGGGCGAGGTCATCCGGAGTTTTGGAGTGCGGTGCCATCTCTACGCAGATGACACCCAACTCTACTACTCTTTTCCACCAAACTCCAAGGAAGCCCCTCGGATTCTGGACCAGTGCTTGGCGGCTGTGATGGGCTGGATGAGGGTGAACAAGATGAAGCTTAATCCCGATAAGACAGAGGTCCTCCAGGTCAGTCGTATGTCCAATCGGGGTATAGGGTGGCTACCTGTGCTTGACGGGGTCACACTCCCCCTGAAGGCGCAGGTCCATTGCAGCTTGGGGGTCCTCCTGGACTCATCGATGACACTTGATGCTCAGGTGTCAGCCGTGGTCGGGAGGGCCTTTGCACAACTAAAACTTGTGCGCCAGCCGCGACCATACCTCGTGAAGTCTGATCTGGTTATGGTGGTCCATGCCTTAGTTACCTCTAGATTGGATTATTGCAACGCACTCTACGTGGGGCTGCCTTTGAAGATGGCCCGGAAACTCCAATTAGTTCAGCGGGCGGCAGCCAGGTTCCTAACAGGAGCGAATTACAGGGAGCGGTCTACGCCCCCGTTTAAGGAGCTCCACTGGGTGCAGTGAATGTTCGACAGTGGCATTGAAGAAGGGAAAAATAATTGAAAGTGAGGGCATCAATATGCCCAATGGCCAAACAATAAAGTGTCACCAGCCAGAGGCCTATAAATATCTGGGCATATTACAGCTGGACAACATCAAGCATGAACATGTGAAGATTGTGGTCAGTAAAGAATACAAGAATACCTGCACTGTTGTGTTTCCTGATCAGGTGTTAGTGGTGTAAGAACTTGGAATCTATTGTGTAACTCCAGCTGAGCAGAAGTATTTTGAGGAGGCTGCCTGGTCCTGTGTCTCTTTATAAAGGTGACCTCCTTCTAAGCATGAGGGTTGTCCACATTTGATATCCCCATAAGCTTCCCTATCATGTTTGTGTCACTGTGATGTGGGTTGCACATCTAGGACAGCGTGTTGTGTCGTCTCCAAGAAGAGCTCGAGTTCCTTAATGTCTTTAAGGGTCTGAATTTGGTCCTTGAGATGTCGGATCCTCTGTTCCACGAGAGTCAGTTGTTTGCTCTTGGTGCAGATGTAGCTGATGAGATGTTGTGTGAAGAAGCTGAACATACTACCGCTTGTGCATGTGATGGGAGCATTTTGCCTTTGTTCCAACTCCTGGTGAGTGAGGTTACAAACAAGGATCCTTATAGTGTTAGTTAATGTGCGTGCACGTTGTGTCCAGACTGCTAACCACCTCCCCTTTGTGTGTTAAGCATCAGCAAAGAATAAAATAAGGATAAAGAACAGAGCAGAGTCAGAGATAGAAGGTGTTATGGAGTCCATACATTGTAGCATCATAAGGATATGTGTCCTTCTGGTTAACTGGATATGTATTTGTTCCTAGAGAGACCTCTGGCCGTGGGCTAGGGTCCATGAGGCAAGTGCTGATCCGGACTTGCACAGATTAGAGCGCCTGGGCTCCATGCGACCGGGGCAGAGCAGAACCTGGAACTTGTTAAAGGTTCCCAGGCCCAACAGGGGAGGCTTTCAGTTGGACCCAGATCCATGTGAGCCAGGCTTGATCCCGGCTGGAACACATTTGAGAAGATCGGGTTCCCTGCCAACATGCGCTGATCCAGATTACTGCAGATTAAAGAGCTGGGTCAAAACATGTGAAAAATAGAAAAATTGACTTCCTCGGGGAAGGTGAGCAGCTGCTGTTCCGAGGTGGACTGTGGGAGACTTCATATAAGTGGAAGGGTGCCACTGCAATTCATTCTGGCTTGCTGCCCTTGGTAAGCTATACATCTATTGGGCTGTTGGGGGGGGGGGGGGGTTTGCTGTGTTCAACAGCATAAAGTTTGCCAGCCCCAGCAGACCAAGGGTGCACTAGATTCACAATTCCTTTGTTTTCAGAAGCTGGGCTTCTTCCTTCCTTCCCTTCCTTCCTTCCTTCCTTCCTTCCTTCCTTCCTTCCTTCCTTCCTTCCTTCCTTCCTCCCTCCCTTCCTTCTTTCCTTCCTTCCTTCTTTCCTTCCTTCCTTCCCTTCCTTCCTTCCTTCCTTCCTTCCTTCCTTCCTTCCTTCCTTCCCTTCCCTTCCCTTCCCTTCCCTTCCCTTTCCTTCCTTCC